>NW_027594034.1:0-22997 GCF_964213995.1 Mustelus asterias | reverse complement strand
TCAAACTAACCTGGATCTACTGCTCAGAGTTGGGGTTTAGTAGGGTTAGGTTGATTGGCCATGCTAAAATTGCCCCTTGGTGTCCTGGGATGCGTGGACTGGAGGGATTAGCGGGTAAAATATGTAGGGATACGGGGGTAGGGCCTGGGTGGGATTGTGGTCGGTGCAGACTCGATGGGCCGAATGGCCTCCTTCTGCACTGTAGGGTTTCTATGATTTCTATGAATAGGACATACTGTGCATTCCTCAAGCGAGGAGTTGTCTCCTTTGCCTTTGGGATTGATCCAGCCCATCCTCCCCTTGCCCTCATTGGAACGTACGATCTGACTGAACCGCATGAGGCACCACCAGCCTCGACCTCCATCCCGTAAAAACTTCCCACCATCCAGGATGGTCCGAAGAACAGCCTCGCGCCTCCCGATGGTCTTCTCCAGCCCCCCCCCCCATCCTCACCTCTCCCAGCAGTGACAGAGGCACACGGACTCCTCTTGAGAATTGTCCCGAATCTCCCCATCAAATCAAACCTCACCTGCCAAACTCCTCAAGATAGGTGGCACAGCGGGTTAGCACTGCTGCCTCACAGCCCCAGGGACCAGGGTTCGATTCCCGGCCTTGGGTCACTGTCTGGGTGGAGTCTGCACGTTCTCCCCCCGTGTCTGCGTGGGTTTCCTCCGGGTGCTCCGGCTTCCTCCCACGGTCCCTGAGACGTGTGGGTTAGGTGGATTGGGCCGTGCTAAATTCTCCCTGAGCGTCAGGAGATTAACAGGGTACATATGAGGGGTTATGGGGATAGGTGGGACTGTGGTTGGTGCAGGCTCGATGGGCCGAATGGCCTCCTTCTGCACTGTAGTGATTCTATGATATCCCCCCCCCCAGCCGCCTGCACCATCCTCCCCAGGTCCTCATCAGCCTCCAACCCCACTCGCACGTGTTTCAACGCAGCGAGTTGTGGTGGTCTGGAAGATGCTGCCTGAAAGGGCGGGGGAAGCAGATTCAACAGGAACTTTCAAAGGAGGGGAATTAGAGAAACACTTACCAGGGAAAGCACGGCGATGGTGGGATGGGGCGTGGGAATGGAACTAATTGGATATTACTCTCAAAGAGCTAGTACACACGCAATGAGCTGAATGGTTCCCCCTCTTGTGCTGTTTCAATCTCAACCCAACTGCTGCTGAGAGCTTCCCCCATGCCTTTGGCAGCTCAGAATGGACTATTCCAAGGCCCGCACCGCAAGGTCACTGGCTCTTTCCCTAACCTGGGTACATCACTCTCACCCACGGCTGCCGCCTTAAAGGATTCAAGTTTGCATTCCAACCCTCCCCTCCTCACTGTCACACACAACCTGCCCTGCTTTCCGACACTATAGTTACGAAAGCCCCACCAACGCCTCTACTTTCTCAGAAGACTAAGGAAATTTGACATGTCCGCTACGACTCTCACCAACTTTTACAGATGCACCATAGAAAGCATTCTTTCTGGTTGTATCACAGCTTGGTCTGGGGCTCCTGCTCTGCCCAAGACCGCAAGGAACTACAAAAGGGTCGTGAACGCAGCCCAGTCCATCACACAAACCAGCCTCCCATCCATTGACTCTGTCGACACCTCCTGTTGCCTCAGGAAAGCAGCCAGCATAATCAAGGACCCCACGCACCCCGGACATTCTCTCTTCCACCTTCTTCCGTCGGGAAAAAGATACAAAAGTCTGAGGTAACGTACCAACCGACTCAAGAACAGCTTCTTCCCTGCTGCTGTCAGACTTTTGAATGGACCTACCTCGCATTAAGTTGATCTTTCTCTACACCCTAGCTATGACTGTAACACTACACTCTGCACTCTCTCGTTTCCTTCTCTATGAACGGTATGCTTTGTCTGTATAGCGCGCAAGAAACAATACTTTTCACTGTCTCCCAATACATGTGACAATAATAAATCAAATCAAATCCTTCTCCCCTATGTACTCTATGAACGGTATGCTTTGTCTGTATAGCGCGCAAGGAACAATACTTTTCACTGCATCCCAATACATGTGACAATAATAAATCAAATCAAAGCCATCCCTAACTCACCCCAAATTCGCCATGACCTGCTGACGTCCACTGGTTCTCAGGTCCGGAAACCTCCCAATCACCCTCACAGTTAATAGAAACATAGAAACTAGAAGCAAGAGGCGGCCATTCGGCCCTACGAGCCTGCTCCCCCATTCATTCTGATCATGGCTGATCATCAAATTCAATATCCTGATCCCCCCCTTCCCCCCCATATCCCTTGATCCCTTTAGCCCCAAGAGCGATATCTAATTTCTTCTTGAAATCACACAACGTTTTGGCCTCAACTACTTTCTGCGGGAGTGAATTCCACACATTCACCACCCTCTGGGTGAAGAAATTTCTCCTCACCTCAGTCCTAAAAGGTTTACCCCTTATCCTCAAACTATGACCCCTAGTTCTGGACTCCCTCCACCATTGGGAACATTCTTTCTGAATCCACCGTCTAACCCTGTTAGAATTTTATAAGTTTCTATGAGATCCCCTCTCACTCTTCTAAACTCCAGTGAATATAATCCTAACCCACTTAGTCTCTCCTCATATGACAGACCTGCCATCCCAGGAATCAGCCTGGTAAACCTTCGCTGTGCTCCCTCTACAGCAAGGACATCCTTCCTCAGATAAGGACAAAAAAACTGTACACAATACTCCAGGTGTGGCCTCACCAACACCCTGTACAATTGCAGCAAAACATCCCTATCCCGATACTCAAATCCTCTCGCTGTGAAGGCCAACTTGTAGTTATGACCTTCTCCAGTCCCGTTATTCCACCGGAACACCTCACTCATCCAAAATAGGCCTCTTTGAGCGGTACCCACAAACTGAGGATGTCTGAATCGTCCTGCGTCCCCATCTCTTCTCAAAACACACCGGAGACACCCCCTCACCCTCAAATTTGCTTTCTTTGACACAGCCAGGTGTTAAATCACTTTGGGATTGGCAGGGTGGCACAGCGGGTTAGCCACTGCTGCCTCACAGCGCCAGGGACCCGGGTTCGAGTCCCGGCCTCGGGCCACTGTCTGTGCGGAGTCTGCACGTTCTCCCCGCGTCTGCGTGGGTTTCCTCCGGCAGTCCGAAGGAGGTGCCGGTTATAATAGGCCTCCAAAGAGACAGCGGGAAATAGAGGCGCTCGGGATTTGAGAAAAGGCTGTTCTTACTCAGAGGGGTGGTGGGGATCTGGAATGCACTGCCTGGGAGGGTAGTGGAGACTGGAAACCTTATAACCTTTAAAAAATATTTGGATGAGCACTTGAAATGTCACAACATTCAAAGATATGGGGCAAATGCAGGAAAATGGGATTAGCGCGACTTCAGAACATTGAACAGTACAGCACAGAACAGGCCCTTCGGCCCACGATGTTGTGCCGAGCTTTATCTGAAACCAAGATCAAGCTATCCCACTCCCTATCATCCTGGTGTGCTCCATGTGCATATCCAATAACCGCTTAAATGTTCCTAAAGTGTCTGACTCCACTATCACTGCAGGCAGTCCATTCCACACCCCAACCACTCTCTGCGTAAAGAACCTACCTCCGATATCCTTCCTATATCTCCCACCACGAACCCTATAGTTATGCCCCCTTGTATAGCTCCATCCACCCGAGGAAATAGTCTTTGAACGTTCACTCTATCTGTCCCCTTCATCATTTTATAAACCTCTATTAAGTCTCCCCTCAGCCTCCTCCGCTCCAGAGAGAACAGCCCTAGCTCCCTCAACCTTTCCTCATAAGACCTACCCTCCAAACCAGGCAGCATCCTGGTAAATCTCCTCTGCACTCTTTCCAGCGCTTCCACGTCCTTCTTATAGTGAGGTGACCAGAACTGCACACAATATTCCAAATGTGGTCTCACCAAGGTCCTGGACAGTTGCAGCATAACCCCACGGCTCTTAAACTCCAACCCCCTGTTAATAAAAGCTAACACACTTATAGGCCTTCTTCACAGCTCTATCCACTTGACTGGCAACCTTTAGAAATCTGTGGATATGGACCCCAAGATCTCTCTGTTCCTCCACAGTCTTCAGAACCCTACCTTTGACCCTGTAATCCACATTTAAATTAGTCCTACCAAAATGAATCACCTCACATTTATCAGGGTTAAACTCCATTTGCCATTTTTCAGCCCAGCTCTGCATCCTATCTATGTCTCTTTGCAGCCTACAACAGCCCTCCACCTCATCCACTACTCCACCAATCTTGGTGTCATCAGCAAATTTACTGATCCGCCCTTCAGCCCCCTCCTCTAAGTCATTAATAAAAATCACAAAGAGCAGAGGACCAAGCACTGATCCCTGTTGGCTTTAGTGGCAGTTACTGTGGGTGTGGACGCAATGGGTTCTCGAGCCTCTTCTGCAACGCGTGACTATATGTAGAATCCATGTCTTAGAATCCCTACAGTGCAGAAGGAGGCCATTCTGCCCATCCAGTCTGCACCGAACAGAATCCCACCCATGACCCCACATATTTACCCTGCCAGTCCCCGACACTCGGGTCAATTTAGCACGGCCAATCCACCTAACCCGCACGTCTTTGGACTGTGGGAGGAAACCGGAGCACCCGGAGGAAACCCACGCAGACACGGGGGGGGGAGAAGTCCACACAGACAGTGACCCGAGGCCGGGAATCGAACCCGGGTCGTGAGGCAGCAGTGCGAACCACCGTGTCACCGAGCATATGGAGGGAGGTAAGAACAAACAAGAGGGAAGGCGACACTGGTGGGAGTATCCTATGACCCCCCGCCCCCCCCCACCCCCAACAGTAACTATACTGTAGAACAGAGAACAAATCTGGAGGTAATAAAGGGCTTGTTAGACAAAAGGGAGGACAAATCATGGATGACTTCAATCTTCACCTACATCAGAGAAATCACAGTGTCAGAGGTAACCATGAGAAAGAATTCATTGGGTGCATTTGGGACAGTTTCCTAGGACAATATATTGCGTTTGCAACCAGGGATCAGGCTATTTTGGAACTAGTAAAGTGTCATGAGGCAGGGTTAAAAAGCAATCTCAGAGTAAAAGATCCCCGAGGAAATAGTGAGCACAATGTGGTAGAAGACAGCCTTCAGGGGAATTTCACAGTAACTTCATTGCAGTGTTAGGTAAGCCTTACTTGTGACTACTAAATAAACAAACTTTTCAGTTTGAGGGTGAGAAACGTGGGTCAGAAACAACTGTGCTAAACTTAAATAAGGGTAATTACAAAGCAATGGGGGGCAGAGTTGGCTGGAGCCCCTCTGTTTTCCGCTGACACTCTAACCACTGCCCCTTGACATTCAATGCTTTAACCATCACTGAATCCCCCACTGTCAACATCCTTCGGGTTACCATTGACCAGAAACTGGACACGCCACATAAACACAGTGGCTACCAGAGCAGGTCAGAGGCTGGGAATACTGCGGAGAGTAACTCACCTCCTGACTCCCCCCACCAAAGCCTATCCACCATCTACAAGGCACAAGTCAGGAGTGTGATGGAATACTCCCCACTTGCCTGGATGGTGCGGCTCCAACAACACTCAAGAAGCTCGACACCATCCAGGACAAAGCAGCCCCCGCTTGATTGGCCCCCCATCCACAAACACCCACTCCCTCCACCACCGACGCTCAGTAGCAGCCGTGTGTACCATCTACAAGATGCACTGCAGCAACTCAAAGATCCTTAGACAGCACCTTCCAAACCCACGACCGCTTCCATCTAGAAGGAAGAGGGCAGAAGATACATGGGAACACCACCACCTGGAGGTTCCCCTCCAAGCCACTCACCATCCCGACTTGGGAAAACATCGGCCGTTCCTTCACAGTCGCTGGGTCAAAATGGGTCTTTTTCTGAATGGAGGTCGGTCACCAGTGGTGTGCCCCAGGGATCTGTTCTGGGACCCTTGCTGTTTGTCATTTTCATAAATGACCTGGATGAGGAAGCGGAGGGATGGGTTGGTAAGTTTGCTGACGACACGAAGGTCGGTGGGGTTGTGGATAGTCTGGGGGGATGTCAGAAGTTACAGAGGGACATAGATAGGATGCAAGACTGGGCAGAGAAGTGGCAGATGGACTTCAACCCAGATAAATGTGTAGTGGTCCATTTTGGCAGGTCAAATGGGATGAAGGAGTATAATATCAAGGGTAAGACTCTTAGCAGTGTAGAGGATCAGAAGGACCTTGGGGTCTGGGTCCATAGGAATCTTAAATCGGCCCCGCAGGTGGAGGAGGTGGTTAAGAAGGCGTATGGTGTGCTGGCCTTCATCAATCGAGGGATTGAATTTAGGAGTCGGGAGATAATGATGCAGCTTTATAAGACCCTCGTCAGACCCCACGTGGAGTATTGTGCTCAGTTCTGGTTGCCTCATTACAGGAAGTATGTAGAAATTATTGAAAGGGTGCAGAGAAGATTTACAAGGATGTTGCCTGGATTGGGTGGCATGCCTTATGAGGATAGGTTGAGGGAGCTCGGTCTTTTCTCCTTGGAGAGACGAAGGATGAGAGGTGACCTAATAGAGGTATACAAGATGTTGAGAGGCATAGATTGGGTGGATTCTCGGAGGCTTTTTCCCAGGGCTGAAATGGCTGCTACGAGAGGACGCAGGTTTAAGGTGCTGGGGAGTAGGTACAGAGGAGATGTCAGGGGTAAGTTTTTCACTCGGAGGGTGGTGGGTGCGTGGAATCGGCTGCCGTCAATGGTGGTGGAGGCAAACTCAATAGGGTCTTTTAAGAGACTTCTGGATGAGTACATGGGACTTAATAGGATTGAGGGTTTTAGGTGAGCCTATATATCGGCCTAGGTAGGTAGGGACATGACTGGCGCAACTTGTGGGCCGAAGGGCCTGTTTGTGCTGTAGTTTTTCTATGTTCTAAAATCCTGGAATTCCCTCCCTAACGGCATTGTGGGTCAACCCGCAGCACGTGGACTGTCCACTAACTGTCCTGGCTGGAGACAATACACATCTCTTTAACCTGTGCTTAACCCTCTCTCCACTCACATTGTTTGCACCTGTAAAGACTTGATCACCTGTAAAGACTCGCATTCCAACCATTATCTTGTAAATTGAGTCTGTGTCTATGTGTATGCCCTGTTTCGGAACCCAACTCTCCACTCACCTGATGAAGGAGCGACACTCCGAAAGCTCGTGCTACCAAATAAACCTGTTGGGACTTTAAACCTGGTGTTGTGAGAACTTCTTACTGTGCAGCGATTCAAGAAGGCAGCTCACCACCACCTTCTCAAGGACAACTAGGGATGGGCAATAAATGCTGATGTGGAGGTGCCGGCGTTGGACTGGGGTGAACACAGTAAGGAGTTTAACAACACCAGATTAAAGTCCAACAGGTTTATTTGGTAGCAAATGCCACTAACTAGTTGGACTTTAACCTGGTGTTGTTAGACTCCTTACAATAAATGCTGGCCCAGCCAGCGATGCCCATGTCCCATGAATGAATTTTTAAACAAGTGCACTTGGAAGGAGTTTAGCAGAAAAGACGGTTATTTTTTGTTTTTTTTAAAGAGGGATACGGACTGAGTAAGGACAGGTTTTTTTTAAGTTAGGAAATTGTGATCGGCACAGGCTTGGAGGGGCCGAAGGGCCTGTTCCTGTGCTGTACTGTTCCTTGTTCAGCATTGGCAGAGGCGAGTTCCTGGCTCAGAACAATTCCACATCCCACTGAAGGAGGAGGATTCTAGGAAGGGGGTAAATCAACCATGATTAAACTTGGAAGTTCAGGATGGTATTAAACTGAAAGAGAAACGTATAATGCAACAAATAGTGGGAAGCCAGAGGATTGGGAAAGTGTAAAAAAAACAAGAAATGGTGACCACACAAAGAATAAAGAGGCTAAATAATGATGGCAAACGAGCGAATGTTATAAAAACAGATAGTAAAATGTTCTTTAAGTATATAGAAAGGAAGAGAGAAGCCAAAGTAAACATAAGCCCCTTCGAGAATCAGCCTGGGGAAATACTAACGGGGAACCAGGAAATGGCAAGAGTAAATCAAATATTTTGTTCAGCCTTCACGGTAGGAGACACTAATAATGAGTGGTGGTGCACGAGAGGCCAGGGTGGGCAAGGGGCCAGGGCGGGTGCGTGAGGGGCCAGGGCGGGCGGGCGAGGAGTCTCGGTTGGTGGACGAGGGGGTCTCGGTGAGTGCGTGATGAATATCGGTGGAAGGACATTGGTGTCCTTGGGGCGGCACGGGTGGCACAGCGGGTTAGCACTGCTGTCTCACAGCGCCAGGGGCCCGGGTTCGATTCCCGGTTCGGGTCACTGTCTGTGCGGAGTCTGCACATTCTCCCCCAGTGTCTGCGTGGGTTTCCTCCGGGTGTCCCGGTTTCCTCCCACAGTCTGAAAGATGTGCGGATTAGGTGGATTGGCCGTGCTAAAATTGACCCTCGTGTGAAGGGGTTAGCAGGGTAAATATGTGGGGTTACGGGAATGGGGCCTGGATGGGATTGTGGTCGGTACAGACTCGATGGGCCGAATGGTGTTCTTCGGCACTGTAGGGCTTCTATGAATGTGAGTCTTTACCTTCCTCGGTGTTGGTGGTGGCAGCTGTGGTAATTCTGCCAGTTTCTTCCCTCCGAGGGACGCTGTCACAGGCCAGCACCGTGACCTGAGTGCACTTGCCGTACAGGTCCACCACGCCCCACACCTGCGGGGGCAGCCCCGAGGCAGCCACGCCACAGTCCCGCCCGTTCACCCAGAGGTGGAGCTCGCCCCCGGCCGTCCGCTGGATGCCCACTTTGTCGCCCTCGCTCAGCTGGTCCAGGTCTTGTCCGTATTCCTCCAGCACCGAACGGCCGTCCCTCAGCACCGAGCAGCCGGAAATGATCCACGAACCACCCTTCAGCCCCGTGGCGCTGCTGGGGAAGTCCAAGGTATTGGGATCTAAGGCGGTCACCCCAATCTCAATCGAACCGCTCCAGGAGTTAACCTGTCCAGCAAAAAACACAGAAGCAATCAGGCACCTTGACACAAATACAATTCCCTTTGTTAACACTCAGCGGTCCACATGGCTGCATCAAGGCCCAGTCACATCTGACCCAGTTAGCGGCGTTCTTTGACAAGGCGACACAGGCAGTGGATGAGGGGAGTGCCGTGGATATTGTCCATTTGGACTTCTGGAAAGCACCAATGGGGGCCAAGTAGAAATGGTCAAGAGCTTCAGCTTTCTAGGTGTCCAGATCACCAACAACCTGTCCTGGTCCCCCCCCACGCCGACACTATAGTTAAGAAAGCCCCACCAACGCCTCTACTTTCTCAGAAGACGAAGGAAATTTGGCATGTCAGCTACGACTCTCACCAACTTTTACAGATGCACCATAGAAAGCGTTCTTTCTGGTTGTATCACAGCTTGGTCTGGCTCCTGCTCTGCCCAAGACCACAAGGAACTACAAAAGGTCGTGAATGTAGCCCAATCCATCACGCAAACCAGCCTCCCATCCACTGACTCTGTCTACATTTCCCGCTGCCTCGGGGAAAAGCAGCCAGCATAATCAAGGACCCCACGCACCCCGGACATTCTCTCTTCCACCTTCTTCCGTCGGGAAAAAGATACAAAAGTGTGAGGTCACGTACCAACCGACTCAAGATCAGCTTCTTCCCTGCTGCCCTCAGACTTATTGAATGGACCTACCTCACATTAAGTGATGCATCAACCCAATCTCAATAATGATGCAGCTATACGAGACCCTCGTCAGACCCCACTTGCAGTACTGTGCTCAGTTCTGGTCGCCTCATTACAGGAAGGATGCGGAAAAGATTGAAAGGGTGCAGAGAAGATTTACAAGGATGTTGCCTGGATTGGGTGGCATGTCTTATGAGGATAGGTTGAAGGAGCTTGGTCTTTTCTCCTTGGAGAGACGAAGGATGAGAGGTGACCTGATAGAGGTGTACAAGATGTTGAGGGGTATAGATCGGGTGGATTCTCGGAGGCTTTTTCCCAGGGCTGAAATGGTTGCTACGAGAGGACACAGGTTTAAGGTGCTGGGGAGTAGGTACAGAGGAGATGTCAGGGGTAAGTTTTTCACTCAGAGGGTGGTGGGTGAATGGAATCGGCTGCCGTCAGTGGTGGTGGAGGCGGATTCGATAGGGTCTTTTAAGAGACTTCTGGATGAATACATGGGACTTAATAGGATTGAGGGTTACTGGTAAGCCTATATATAAGCCTAGGTAGGTAGGGACATGACCGGCGCAACTTGTGGGCCGAAGGGCCTGTTTGTACTGTATTTTTTCTATCTTCTAAGTTGATTTTTCTCTACAGCCTAGCTATGACTGTAACGCTACATTCTGCACTCTCTCCTTTCCTTCTCTATGAACGGTATGCTTTCTCTGTACAGTGCGCAAGAAACAATACTTTTCACTGCATCCCAACACGTGACAATAATAAACCAAATCCTTCTCCCCTATGTACTCTATGAATGGTATGCTTTGTCTGTATAGCGTGCAAGAAACAATACTTTTCACTGTATCCCAATACATGTGACAATAATAAATCAAATCCTTCTCCCCTATGTACTCTATGAATGGTATGCTTTGTCTGTATAGCGTGCAAGAAACAATATTTTTCACTGTATCCCAATACATGTGACAATAATAAATCAAATCCTTCTCCCCTATGTACTCTATGAATGGTATGCTTTGTCTGTATAGCGCGCAAGAAACAATACTTTTCACTGTATCCCAATACATGTGACAATAATAAATCAAATCCTTCTCCCCATGTACTCTATGAACGGTATGCTTTGTCTGTATAGCGCACAAGAAACAATACTTTTCCCTGTATCCTAATACATGTGACAATAATAAATCAAATGAAAAAAGCAGTTGATACGGTGCCTTGTGACAGGTTGGTGAGCAAATGAGAAAAGTTTGGGATTGATTGGGCAGCATGGATTAGAGGTTGGCTAAGAGAGAGGAAGCAGAGGGGAGGTAGAGATGGGCGTTGCACAGACCGGAGATGGGTTGAAAGTGGAGGCTGCCAGAGATGAGTGTTGGGACCCTTGCATTTTCTGATTTATACATACGGTCGAGAGAAGGGTGCTGAGGGCAAAATCTCTAAATTTGCAGATGTTGAGCGACTTGGGAGAGACTTGGATAAGTTGGCCAAGTGGACAGACGCCTGGCAGATGAATCTCAAGGCAGCGATGTTGCCTGGTCTGGAGGGCATTAGCTATGAGCGGCACGGTGGCACAGTGGGTCAGCACTGCTGCTTCACAGCTCCAGGGACCTGGGTTCAATTCCCAGCTTGGGGTCACTGTCTGTGTGGAGTCTGCACATTCTCCTCGTGTCTGCGTGGGTTTCCTCCGGTTTCCTCCCACAGTCCAAAGATGTGCGGGTTCGGTTGATTGGCCATGCTAAAAATTGCCCCTTAGAGTCCTGAGTTGCGTAGGTTAGCAGGATTAGCGGGTAAATATGTGGGGGTAGGGCCTGGGTGTGATTGTGGTCGGTGCAGACTCGATGGGCCGAATGGCCTCCTTCTGCACTGTAGGATTTCTACGAGGAGAAGCTTGGTGTGTTCTCACTGGAACAACGGAGGTTGAGGGGCGACCTGATAGAAGTTCTACAAGATTATGAGGGGGCATGGACAGAGGCGTCTGGACGAATACATAAATAGGATGGGAATAGAGGGATTATGGTCCCCGGAAGGGTAGGGGGTTTTAGTTCAGTCGGGGGCAGCATGGTCGGTGCAGGCTTGGAGGGGCGAAGGGCCTGTTCCTGTGCTGTATTTTTCTTTGAAATGTGAGGTAAGGAACATGGGGAGACAACCCAGACTCAATGGTACAACTCTGAGGGGAGTGCAGGGGCAGAGGGACCTCAGGGGGTTTAAGAGCATCACTCTCTGAAGGTTGGCCAGGCAAGGTGAAACAGTTAAGGTGGCAAATAGAATTATGGAGTTTATAAACAGAGGCAGAGCGTTTAAAAGCACAGCAGTGATGCGACACCTCTACACATCATCGGCCAGGCCACATTTGGAGTATTGTGTTCAGTGCTAGGCTTCTTATTGAAAGCATGATGTCATTGCCCGAGAGAGAGAGAGAGACTGCAAAGCAGATTTACTGGGATGGTAGCAGGCATGAGGAATCTTTGGTACAAGGGAATATTGGAGATATTGGGCTTATTCTCTTTGGAACAAAGATGATTAAGAGGTCTGTCGCTGTATAACACTGGGGTACAGTACTGGTGGGGACGGGTCTGTCACTGTATAACACTGGGGTACAGTACTGGTGGGGATGGGTCTGTCACTGTATAACACTGGGGTACAGTACTGGTGGGGATGGGTCTGTCACTGTATAACACTGGGGTACAGTACTGGTGGGGATGGGTCTGTCGCTGTATAACACTGGGGTACGTACTGGTGGGGACGGGTCTGTCACTGTATAACACTGGGGTACAGTACTGGTGGGGACGGGTCTGTCACTGTATAACACTGGGGTACAGTACTGGTGGGGATGGGTCTGTCACTGTATAACACTGGGGTACAGTACTGGTGGGGATGGGTCTGTCACTGTATAACACTGGGGTACAGTACTGGTGGGGATGGGTCTGTCGCTGTATAACACTGGGGTACAGTACTGGTGGGGATGGGTCTGTCACTGTATAACACTGGGGTACAGTACTGGTGGGGATGGGTCTGTCACTGTATAACACTGGGGTACAGTACTGGTGGGGATGGGTCTGTCGCTGTATAACACTGGGGTACAGTACTGGTGGGGATGGGTCTGTCACTGTATAACACTGGGGTACAATACTGGTGGGGACGGGTCTGTCGCTGTATAACACTGGGGTACAGTACTGGTGGGGATGGGTCTGTCACCGTATAACACTGGGGTACAGTACTGGTGGGGATGGGTCTGTCGCTGTATAACACTGGGGTACAGTACTGGTGGGGACAGGTCTGTCCCATGCGGTGTCTGTCCTGGGAGTGTTTGATACAGACAGTGTAGAGGTAGCTTTAATCTGTATCTAACCCCATGCTGTCCCTGGGAGTGTTATATAGAAACTAGAAGCAGCAGGAGGCCATTCGACCCTCCGAGTCTGCCCCACCATTCATTAGGATCATCGAATTCAATATCCTGATCCCCCCCTTCCCCCCCATATCCCTCGATCCCTTTAGCCCCAAGAGCGATATCTAATTTCTTCTTGAAATCACACAACGTTTTGGCCTCAGCTACTTTCTGTGGGAGTGAATTCCACACATTCACCACCCTCTGGGTGAAGAAATTTCTCCTCACCTCAGTTCTAAAAGGTTTACCCCTTATCCTCAAACTATGACCCCCTAGTTCTGGATTCCCCCACTATCGGGAACATTCTTTCTGAATCTACCCTGTCTAACCTTGTTAGAATTTTATAAGTTTCTATGAGATCCCCTCTCACTCTTCTAAACTCCAGTGAATATAATCCTAACCCACTTAGTCTCTCCTCATATGACAGACCTGCCATCCCAGGAATCAGCCTGGTAAACCTTCGCTGCGCTCCCTCTATAGCAAGGACATCCTTCCTCAGATAAGGACATCAAAACTGTACACAATACTCCAGGTGTGGCCTCACCAACGCCCTGTACAATTGCAGCAAAACATTCCTATCCCGATACTCGAATCCTCTCGCTATGAAGGCCAACATACCATTTGCCTTCTTCACTGCCTGCTGTACCTGCGCGCTTCCTCTCAGCGACTGATGCACGAGGACTCCAAGGTCTCGTTGAGTATCCGCCTCTCTCAATTTACACCCATTCAAGTAATCATCTGTCTTCCTATTATTGCTAGCATTGCTACCTGTTGTGATGACTGATGTTTGGAGTCCCTATCTCCCCGAGGATGGGAGCATCCTTGAGACCAGATGGTAGATCGCTAACAGACAAAGCTGTGGGGATGGGCCAGGAAGCTGTTCCCAGTGTTTTCTCTCCTCCCAGAGGGACCCTCTGTTGTAGAGGCACCAGCAGAGGGAGGGAGGTCCACCCTCAATATTTCATGCAATCAACGATCTTTAGATGTTCAAGTTTATTTATCAGTGTCAGAAGTAAGGCTCACATTAACACTATAGTGACGTTACTGTGAAAATCCCCCTAGTTGCCACACTCCGGTGCCTGTTCGGGTAACACTGAGGGAGAATTTAGCACGGCCAATGCACCCTAACCAGCACGTCTTTTGGACTGTGGGAGGAAACTGAAGGAAACCCACGCAGACACGGGGAGAACGTGCAGACTCCGCACAGACAGTGACCCAGATGGGACAATCTCCAGCCGTTTAATATCATAGAAACCCTACAGTACAGAAAGAGGCCATTCGGCCCATCGAGTCTGCACCGACCACAATCCCACCCAGGCCCTACCCCCATATCCCTACATATTTTACCCACTAATCCCTCTAACCTACGCATCTCAGGACACTAAGGGGCAATTTTAGCATGGCCAATCAACCTAACACGCACATCTTTGGACATCAAATATGCATTGTGATTTTTCTTTTGATTTGGTTTATTGTTGAATGTGTTGGGATGCAGTGAAAAGTATTGTTTCTTGCGCGCTATACAGACAAAGCACATCATATGTGGGTGGCACAGTGTGGGTTAGCACTGCTGCCTCACAGCACCAGGGACCCGGGTTCGATTCCTGGCTCGGGTCACTCAGTGGAGTTTGCACGTTCTCCCCGTGTTTGCGTGGGTTTCCTCCGGGTGCTCCGGTTTCCTCCCACACACCAAAGATGTGCGGTTTAGGTGGATTGGCCGTGCTAAAATTGCCCCTTAGTGTCAGGGGGGACTGGCTAGGGTAAATGCATGGGGTGACGGCGATTGGTGGGATTGTTGTCGGCGCAGACTCGATGGGCCAAACGGCCTCCTTCTGCACTGCACTGCAGGCATTCCCTGATTCCATGACCATCGACAACGATTTCATGGTCATCAGTCAATAAGTAGATTCAGGGGAAAGGATTTGGGGGGGCGTGGGGAAGGAGTGTGAATATAAACAGGGGGAAGGATTGGGGAGGGGGTGTGAATATAAACAGGGGGAAGGATTGGGGGAGGGGGTGTGAATGTAAACAGGGGGAAGGATTGGGGGGGGAAGAGTGTGAATATAAACGGGGAAAGGATTGGGGGGGGGGAAAGAGTGTGAATATAAACGGGGAAAGGATTGGGGGGGGGGAAAGAGTGTGAATATAAACGGGGAAAGGATTGGGAGGGGGGAGTGAATATAAACAGGGGGAAGGATTGGGGGGGTGTGAATATAAACAGGGGGAAGGATTGGGGGGGGTGTGAATATAAACAGGGGGAAGGATTGGGGGGGGGAGTGAATATAAACAGGGGAAGGATTGGGGGGGGTGCGAATATAAACAGGGGAAGGATTGGGGGGGGGGGGGGAAGAGTGTGAATATAAACGGGGAAAGGATTGGGGGGGGGGAAAGAGTGTGAATATAAACGGGGAAAGGATTGGGAGGGGGGAGTGAATATAAACAGGGGGAAGGATTGGGGGGGGTGTGAATATAAACAGGGGGAAGGATTGGGGGGGGTGTGAATATAAACAGGGGGAAGGATTGGGGGGGGTGTGAATATAAACAGGGGGAAGGATTGGGGGGGAGCGAATATAAACAGGGGAAGGATTGGGGGGGGGGTGCGAATATAAACAGGGGAAGGATTGGGGGGGGGGGTGCGAATATAAACAGGGGAAGGATTGGGGGGCGGGGAGTGAATATAAACAGGGGGAAGGATTGGGGAGGGGGTGTGAATATAAACAGGGGGAAGGATTGGGGAGGGGGTGTGAATATAAACAGGGGGAAGGATTGGGGCGGCGGGGAGTGAATATAAACAGGGGGAAGGATTGGGGCGGCGGGGAGTGAATATAAACAGGGGGAAGGATTGGGGCGGCGGGGAGTGAATATAAACAGGGGGAAGGATTGGGGAGGGGGTGTGAATATAAACAGGGGAAGGATTGGGGCGGCGGGGAGTGAATATAAACAGGGGGAAGGATTGGGGAGGGGGTGTGAATATAAACAGGGGAAGGATTGGGGGGCGGGGAGTGAATATAAACAGGGGGAAGGATTGGGGAGGGGGTGTGAATATAAACAGGGGGAAGGATTGGGGGGGGGGGGGGGGGGGGGAGTGAATATAAACAGGGGGAAGGATGGGGGGAGTGTGAATATAAACAGGGGAAAGGATTGGGGGGGGGAAGAGTGTGAATATAAACGGGGAAAGGATTGGGGGGGGGGGGGAAGAGTGTGAATATAAACGGGAAAAGGATTGGGAGGGGGGGGAGGGGGGGAGGGGGGGGATAAACAGGGGGAAGGATTGGGGGGGTGTGAATATAAACAGGGGGAAGGATTGGGGGGGTGTGAATATAAACAGGGGGAAGGATTGGGGGGGGTGAATATAAACAGGGGGAAGGATTGGGGGGGGTGTGAATATAAACAGGGGGAAGGATTGGGGGGGGTGTGAATATAAACAGGGGGAAGGATTGGGGGGGGTGTGAATATAAACAGGGGGAAGGATTGGGGGGGGTGTGAATATAAACAGGGGGAAGGATTGGGGGGGGGGGAGTGAATATAAACAGGGGGAAGGATTGGGGGGTGCGGAGAATGTAATAGAATCATAGAAACCCTACAGTGCAGAAAGACCATTCAGCCCATCGAGTCTGCCTCGGTCACGATCCCACTCAGACCCTATCCCCAGAACCCCACGTATTTACCCCAGCTAGTCCCCCTGACACTAAGGGCAATTTAGCATGGCCAATCCACCTAACCCACACATCTTTGGACACTAAGGGGGCAACGTAGCCACATCATTGGGATACAATGAGAAGTACTGTTTCCTGCGTGCGCTCTATGAACAGTATGCTTTGTGCGTCGGGTACAGAGATTTATTACCGCCAACGCGCGTGTTGGGACATCCTGCTCCCAGACGGCGGTCTCTCTTTACAAGTACTCTGGGTCCGTTCCTCAGACAATACCCCCGCTATTCGATTCGATTTACTATTGTCACGCGTATAGGGGTAGAGTATTGTTCCTTACCCGGCGATACGGACAAAGCATACCGTTCATAGAGTACAGAGGGGAGGGGATGCAGCGGGGGGGGGGGGGTGGAAGATGAGTTTAATATCTGAGAGATATTATTGATGAATTAACCATCTTTTATTCACCCCTCCCCATGGCTGGGGGGGGGGAGGCTCCAGACTAGGCCTCAATCCCCGGTCTTTCCTGGCGGGTTTACCCCCGGGGGAGGGGGAGGGAAGGCGGGAATCTCTCACTCACCTTCCTGTCGATCCGCACCTGGAAGAGCTGCCCGTCGCCCAGCGGCTGGCGGCTCATGGCCAGCCCGTGGTTGAACTCCTCGGTGGGCTTGTTGCGCTTGGCCGTGCGGTTGCCGTTCAGCAGCGCCACCAGTTTGCCGGTCCGCAGGTGGAACTCGGCCGCTGCCGCCGCCGCCATCCTGACTGACCCGAGCCGAGCGAGCGAGCGCCCCCCGCGCGAGCGCCGGCCGCCGCCCCCTTCGCGACACCCACCCCTCACCGCCGCCTTCCACAGGCAAAACACCCCGCTACTTTGCGACCATCGCCGAGCAATCCACTCGACGGCTGCGGGGCGAGGTGGTCACCGCCGCTGCTTGACGGCTGCGGGGAGGGGGGGGGGCAGACCGCTCTGACGTCACCCCTCCTCCATCCACAGGCAAGGTTGTCGTGCGAACCGTATGCTTTTTTTGCGGCCATTACAC
The DNA here is from genome assembly GCF_964213995.1 of Mustelus asterias. Classification (NCBI taxonomy): domain Eukaryota; kingdom Metazoa; phylum Chordata; class Chondrichthyes; order Carcharhiniformes; family Triakidae; genus Mustelus; species Mustelus asterias. The sequence goes on along the minus strand of NW_027594034.1, from coordinate 5,270 downwards.
TTTACGGCTGCGGGGCAGACGGTTGTTACGTCACCGTTCCCCCATCGACTGACGAGCTTGTCGTGCGAGGCCGGTGCCTTTGAGGCCGTTCCACTTTACGGCTGCGGGGCGAAAGGAGGAAGGTGCGAGATGGCGGCGGAGGAGTGAGAGCTGGGGAAGGGAAACAGGCCCCAGAGGCCCGGGAATGGTGAGAGAGAGGGGGAATGGTGAGAGGGGGGGAATGGTGAGAGGGGGGAATGGAGAGGGAATGGGGGAGAGGGGGAATGGGGGAATGGGGGAGAGAGGGAATGGGGAGAGGGGGAGGGAATGGGGAGAGGGGGGGGGAATGGGGAGAGGGGGGGGGAATGGGGAGAGGGGGGGGGAATGGGGAGAGGGGGGGGGAATGGGGAGAGGGGGGGGGAATGGGGAGAGGGGGGGGGAATGGGGAGAGGGGGGGGGAATGGGGAGAGGGGGGGGGAATGGGGAGAGGGGGGGGGAATGGGGAGAGGGGGGGGGAATGGGGAGAGGGGGGGGGGAATGGGGAGAGGGGGGGGGAATGGGGAGAGGGGGGGGGAATGGGGAGAGGGGGGGGGAATGGGGAGAGGGGGGGGAATGGGGAGAGGGGGGGGGAATGGGGAGAGGGGGGGGAATGGGGAGAGGGGGGGAATGGTGAGGGAGAGGGGGGGGAATGGTGAGGGAGAGGGGGGGGGGGGGGGAATGGTGAGGGGGGGGGGAATGGTGAGGGTGAGGGGGGGGGAATGGTGAGGGTGAGGGGGGGGGGAATGGTGAGGGTGAGGGGGGGGGAATGGTGAGGGTGAGGGGGGGGGGGAATGGTGAGGGTGAGGGGGGGGGAATGGTGAGGGTGAGGGGGGGGAATGGTGAGGGTGAGGGGGGGGGAATGGTGAGGGTGAGGGGGGGGAATGGTGAGGGGGGGGAATGGTGAGGGGGGGGGAATGGTGAGGGGGGGGGGAAGGGTGAGGGGGGGGGAAGGGTGAGGGGGGGGGGAAGGGTGAGGGGGGGGAAGGGTGAGGGGGGGGGGAAGGGTGAGGGGGGGGGAAGGGTGAGGGGGGGGGAAGGGTGAGGGGGGGGGAAGGGTGAGGGGGGGGGAAGGGTGAGGGTGAGGGGGGTAGGGTGAGGGGGGGAATGGTGAGGGTGAGGGGGGGGAATGGTGAGGGTGAGGGGGGGGGGAATGGTGAGGGTGAGGGGGGGGAATGGTGAGGGGGGGGAATGGTGAGGGGGGGGAATGGTGAGGGGGGGGAATGGTGAGGGTGAGGGGGGGGAATGGTGAGGGTGAGGGGGGGGGAATGGTGAGGGTGAGGGGGGGGGAATGGTGAGGGTGAGGGGGGGGGAATGGTGAGGGTGAGGGGGGGGGAATGGTGAGGGTGAGGGGGGGGGAATGGTGAGGGTGAGGGGGGGGGAATGGTGAGGGTGAGGGGGGGGGAATGGTGAGGGTGAGGGGGGGGGGAGGGTGAGGGTGAGGGGGGGGGGGAGGGTGAGGGTGAGGGGGGGGGGGAGGGTGAGGGGGGGGGAGGGTGAGGGGGGGGGGGAGGGTGAGGGGGGGGGGAGGGTGAGGGGGGGGGAGGGTGAGGGTGAGGGGGGGGAGGGTGAGGGGGGGGGAATGGTGAGGGTGAGGGGGGGGGAATGGTGAGGGTGAGGGGGGGGGAATGGTGAGGGTGAGGGGGGGGAATGGTGAGGGTGAGGGGGGGGGAATGGTGAGGGTGAGGGGGGGGGGGAATGGTGAGGGTGAGGGGGGGGGGAATGGTGAGGGTGAGGGGGGGGGAATGGTGAGGGTGAGGGGGGGGGAATGGTGAGGGTGAGGGGGGGGGGGAATGGTGAGGGTGAGGGGGGGGGGAATGGTGAGGGTGAGGGGGGGGGAATGGTGAGGGTGAGGGGGGGGAATGGTGAGGGTGAGGGGGGGGGAATGGTGAGGGTGAGGGGGGGGAGGGGGGGGAGGGTGAGGGGGGGGGAGGGTGAGGGGGGGGGGAATGGTGAGGGTGAGGGGGGGGGAATGGTGAGGGTGAGGGGGGGGGAATGGTGAGGGTGAGGGGGGGGGAATGGTGAGGGTGAGGGGGGGGGAATGTTGAGGGTGAGGGGGGGGGAATGGTGAGGGTGAGGGGGGGGGAATGGTGAGGGTGAGGGGGGGGGAATGGTGAGGGTGAGGGGGGGGGAATGGTGAGGGTGAGGGGAGGATGGTGAGGGGGGGGGGGGAATGGTGAGGGTGAGGGGGGGGGAATGGTGAGGTGGTGTGGGGGGGGAATGGTGAGGGTGAGGGGGGGGGAATGGTGAGGGTGAGGGGGGGGGAATGGTGAGGGTGAGGGGGGGGGAATGGTGAGGGTGAGGGGGGGGAATGGTGAGGGTGAGGGGGGGGGAATGGTGAGGGTGAGGGGGGGGGAATGGTGAGGGTGAGGGGGGGGGGAATGGTGAGGGTGAGGGGGGGGGGAGGGTGAGGGTGAGGGGGGGGGGAGGGTGAGGGTGAGGGGGGGGGAGGGTGCGGGTGAGGGGGGGGGGAGGGTGAGGGTGAGGGGGGGGGAGGGTGAGGGTGAGGGGGGGGGAGGGTGAGGGTGAGGGGGGGGGAGGGTGAGGGTGAGGGGGGGGGAGGGTGAGGGGGGGGGAGGGTGAGGGGGGGGGAGGGTGAGGGGGGGGGGAGGGTGAGGGGGGGGAGGGTGAGGGGGGGGGAGGGTGAGGGTGAGGGGGGGGGAGGGTGAGGGGGGGGGAATGGTGAGGGTGAGGGGGGGGGAATGGTGAGGGGGGGGGAATGGTGAGGGTGAGGGGGGGAATGGTGAGGGTGAGGGGGGGGAATGGTGAGGGTGAGGGGGGGGGAATGGTGAGGGTGAGGGGGGGGGAATGGTGAGGGTGAGGGGGGGGGAATGGTGAGGGTGAGGGGGGGGGAATGGTGAGGGTGAGGGGGGGGGAATGGTGAGGGTGAGGGGGGGGGAATGGTGAGGGTGAGGGGGGGAATGGTGAGGGTGAGGGGGGGGGAATGGTGAGGGGGGGGGGAATGGTGAGGGTGAGGGGGGGGGGAATGGTGAGGGTGAGGGGGGGGGGAATGGTGAGGGTGAGGGGGGGGGAATGGTGAGGGTGAGGGGGGGGAGGGTGAGGGGGGGGGAATGGTGAGGGTGAGGGGGGGGGAATGGTGAGGGTGAGGGGGGGGAATGGTGAGGGTGAGGGGGGGGGAATGGTGAGGGGGGGGGGAATGGGGGGGAGGGGGAATGGGAAGGGATGGGAGATGGGGAGAGGGGGAATGGGGAGGGGGGGAGTGTGGGGAGGGGGGAGGGGGGAGTGTGGGGAGGGGGGGGGAGTGTGGGGAGGGGGGGGAGTGTGGGGAGGGGGAGGGGAGTGTGGGGAGGGGGGGGGGGGAGTGTGGGGAGGGGGGGGGGGAGTGTGGGGAGGGGGGGGGGGGGAGTGTGGGGAGGGGGGGGGGGGAGTGTGGGGAGGGGGGGGGGGGAGTGTGGGGAGGGGGGGGGGGAGTGTGGGGAGGGGGGGGGGGAGTGTGGGGAGGGGGGGGGGAGTGTGGGGAGGGGGGGGGAGTGTGGTGTGGGAGGGGGGGGGAGTGTGGTGTGGGAGGGGGGGGGAGTGTGGTGTGGGGGGGGGGGGGAGTGTGGTGTGGGGGGGGGGGGGAGTGTGGTGTGGGGGGGGGGGGGGGAGTGTGGTGTGGGGAGGGGGGGGGGGAGTGTGGGGAGGGGGGGGGGGGAGTGTGGGGAGGGGGGGGGAGTGTGGGGAGGGGGGGGAGTGGGGAGGGGGGGGAGTGTGGGGAGGGGGGGGGGAGTGTGGGAGGGGGGGGGAGTGTGGGGAGGGGGGGGGGGAGTGTGGGGAGGGCGGGGGGAGTGTGGGGAGGGCGGGGGGGAGTGTGGGGAGGGCGGGGGGAGTGTGGGGAGGGGGGGGGGAGTGTGGGGAGGGGGGGGGGGGAGTGTGGGTGAGGGGGGGGGGAGAGTGGGGAGGGGGGGAGGGAGAGTGGGGAGGGGAGTGGGGGCGGAGGGGGGAGAGGGGGAAGGGGGGGAGGAATGGGGAAAGGGGGGCGGGGGGGAATGGGGAGAGGGGGAAGGGGGGGAATGGGGAGAGGGGGAAAGGGGGAATGGGGATGGGGGGGGGGAATGGTGGGGGAGGGGGGGGAATGGTGAGAGGAGGGGGGGGAATGGTGAGAGAGGGGAGGTGGGAATGGTGAGAGGGGGGGGGAATGGTGAGAGGAGGGGGGGGGAATGGTGAGAGGAGGGGGGGGGGGAATGGTGAGAGGAGGGGGGGGGAATGGTGAGAGGAGGGGGGGGGGAATGGTGAGAGGGGGGGGAATGGTGTGATGGGGGGGGAATGGTGAGAGGGGGGGGGAATGGTGAGGGGGGGGGAATGGTGAGGGGGGGGGAATGGTGAGGGGGGGGGGGAATGGTGAGGGGGGGGAATGGTGAGAGGGGGGGGGAATGGTGAGAGGGGGGGGAATGGTGAGAGGGGGAAAGGGGGAATGGAGAATGGGGGGATGGGGAGGGGAAGGGGGAATGGGGAGGGGAGGGGGGAATGGGGAGAGGAGGGGGAATGGTGGGGGGGGGGAATGGTGGGGGAGGGGGGGGAATGGTGAGAGGAGAGGGGAGGTGGGAATGGTGAGAGGGGGGGGAATGGTGAGAGGAGGGGGGGGGGAATGGTGAGAGGAGGGGGGGGGGAATGGTGAGAGGGGGGGGGAATGGTGAGAGGGGGGGGAATGGTGAGATGGGGGGGAATGGTGAGAGGGGGGGGGTAATGGTGAGGGGGGGGGAATGGTGAGAGGGGGGGGAATGGTGAGGGGGGGGGGAATGGTGAGGGGGGGGGGAATGGTGAGAGGGGGGGGAAATGGTGAGAGGGGGGGGAATGGTGAGAGGGGGGGGGAATGGTGAGAGGGGGGGGAATGGTGAGAGGGGGGGGGAATGGTGAGAGGGGGGGGGAATGGTGAGAGGGGGGGGGAATGGTGAGAGGGGGGGGAATGGTGAGGGGGGGGGGAATGGTGAGAGGGGGGGGGGAATGGTGAGAGGGGGGGGGAATGGTGAGAGGGGGGGGGAATGGTGAGAGGGGGGGGGAATGGTGAGGGGGGGGGGAATGGTGAGAGGGGGGGCAATGGTGAGGGGGGGGGAATGGTGAGGGGGGGGGGAATGGTGAGAGGGGGGGGAATGGTGAGAGGGGGGGGGAATGGTGAGAGGGGGGGGAATGGTGAGAGGGGGGGGAATGGTGAGAGGGGGGGGAATGGTGAGAGGGGGGGGGAATGGTGAGAGGGGGGGAGGGGGAATGGGGAGAGGGGGGAGGGGGTAATGGGGAGAGGGGAAGGGGGGGGGGGG
>NW_027594033.1:0-23000 GCF_964213995.1 Mustelus asterias | reverse complement strand
GACCTGATCGAAGTTTACAAGATTATGAGCGGCATTGACAGAGTGTATGGTCAGATGCTCTTTCCTTGGGTAGAAAAGCCAAGTACTTGGGACATCGGTTTAAGGTGTATAGGGAGATGTTCAGAGGAGTTGTGCGAGTGAAGTATTTTTTTTACACAGAGGGTGGTGAATGTCTGGAATGTGCTGCCCGGGGAGGTGGTGGAAGCAGGTATGATAGCGGCATTTAAGGGGCATCTAGATGAATACATGAATAGGATGGGAATGGAAGGATTCGGACTCAAAGAGCATATTGTTTTAGTGTCAGCAGATATCATGATCGGCGTAGGCTTGGAGGGCCGAAGGGCCTGTTCCTGTGCAGTACTGGTCTTTGTTCTATCCCTCCCTCTTACCCGATGCTCTTGTCCGGTGAAAATCCTCTCATACGTTAACGATAAGCTGACTCCATCCACTCCTCCTTCCATCGCCTGTTCAAGTCTGTCCCGGTGGAATTTTGTCAATTTGAACAGTTGGTAATCATCACACTTTGTCAGGAACTGAGGAATTGTGGAGTTTGGATCTGTAAACACAAATGGAGAAAAATAAACACATTTCTGTCAATGAATTCCTATTAATGTTGTTACACTTCCCTTTACAGCGAGCAACTAAAGCCTCCTGTGAGCCACATTATCAAACACCTTCTGGGAACACAAACATTCAGTGAAAGCATATTTCACCTGACTATAATCACCTTTGCCCCAAATCCATTCCCACCCTTGGTTAACAAGATTCCATCAATTTCAAATATAAAATGAACATTTTTAAAATTGCTCACTGGGTGTGAGGGTTCCAGGCAAGGCTCGAAATTGTTGTGTATCCTTAATTGTTTTTGGAAAGCTGGTGAAACACCGTCTTGAACTGCTGCAATTTACATGGTGCATATACACAGTACTGCTGGGAAGGGAATATCAAGACTTCTATACAGGAAAAGTGAAGCAGCAGCAATATTGTTCCAAGTAAGAATGTTGTGTGGATTAAAGGGCAATTTACAGATGATGGTATCCCCATGTATCTGCTGCCCTTGTCCTTCTAGGGTGGCAGAGGTCTCGGGTTTGGAAAGTGTTGTTGAAGGAGCCTTGGTGAGGTGCTAAAATGCACCCTGTAAATGATGCACATTGCTATCACTTGCATCGGTGGCAAAGAGAATGAGGTGGTGGATGGGTGGTGTCAATCAATTGAGCTACTTTGTCCTGGTGATGTTGAGCTTCGAGTGTTCATGGAGCCACAGTAAACAAATTGCAAATTTTCCAGTTGTGCCTTGTACATTGTAGACTTTGGTGAGACAGGAGATGACTTACTCTCCAAAGAATGCCCCACATCTGACTGCTCCTGTATTTATGTGGCTAATCCAGTTCAGTTTCAAGTCAAAGTCACGGTGACCAACTCTGAGGTAAGGAAATACCTCTGGCATTGGAATGGGCAGGGGAGCGGCTACCAAACCTGGAATTGCTGGGGCAGAGGAGTTTGCAGCAGATTGCTTCTTGATGGGTCAGCGCCAGAAAGGCTGTGCCTCTGCGAATACACACAGCGCATGTCCAGAATTGGAAACACAAAACTACAGGACAAAGAGCATCCTGGCAGGAGACAACCCAGAGATACAGGGCTCAAAAATAGGACAGTGCAGAAAATCTGGATGTTTGATTACCTTGGTCAAAAACAATCTCCAGATCTAGATGTGTATACGGCTTGTAGGAAGGGACTAAAGAAGGAAATTAGGAGAGCCAGAAGGGGTCACGAGAAGGCCTTGGCAGGTAGGATTAAGGAAAACCCTAAGGCGTTCTATAAATATGTGAAGAGTAAAAGGATGAGACGTGAAGGAATAGGGCCTATAAAAGGTGAAGGCGGGAAAGTCTGTACGGAACCAGTAGAAATGGCAGAGGTGCTTAATGAGTATTTTGCCTCGGTTTTCACGGAGGAGAAGGACCTGGGTGGATGTGCTGCGGGCTTGCGGTGGACTGAAATGATTGAGTATGTGGACTTTAACAAAGAGGTTGTGCTGGAATCTTTGAATGGCATCAAGATAGATAAGTTGCCAGATCCGGATGGGATGGACCCCAGGTTACTGTGGGAGGCAAGGGAAGAGATTGCAGAGCCTCTGGCGATGATCTTTGCGTTGTCGATGGAGACGGGAGAGGTGCCGGAGGATTGGAGTATTGCGGATGTGGTTCCTATTTTCAAGAAGGGGACGAGGGATAGCCCAGGAAATTACCGACCGGTGAGTCTAACCTCAGTGGTTGGTAAGCTGATGGAGAAGTTCCTGAGGGACAAGACTTATGAGCATTTGGAGAGGTTTAGTATGCTCAAGAATACTCAGCATGGCTTTGTCAAAGGCAGATCGTGCCTTCCGAGCCTGGTGGAGTTCTTCGAAAATGTGACTGAACACATTGACGAAGGGAAGGCGGTAGATGTGGTTTATATGGATTTTAGCAAGGCCTTCGATAAGGTCCCCCATGCAAGCCTTCTAGAAAAAGTGAGGGGGTATGGGATCCAAGGGGCTGCTGCCCTGTGGATCCAGAACTGGCTTGCCCAAAGGAAGAAGTCTCACAACACCAGGTTAAAGTCCAACAGGTTAATTTGGTAGCAAATACCATAAGCTTTCGGAGCGCTGCTCCTTCGTCAGATGGAGTGGAAATGTGCTCTCAAACAGTGCACTCACTGTTTGAGAGCACATTTCCACTCCATCTGACAAAGGAGCAGCACTCCGAAAGCTTATGGTATTTGCTACCAAATATACCTGTTGGACTTTAACCTGGTGTTGTGAGACTTCTTACTGTGTTCACCCCAGTCCAACGCCGGCATCTCCACATCTTGCCCAAAGGAGGCAGAGAGTGGGTATAGATGGGTCTTTTTCTAAATGGAGGTCGGTCACCAGTGGTGTGCCCCAGGGATCTGTTCTGGGACCCTTGCTGTTTGTCATTTTCATAAATGACCTGGATGAGGAAGTGGATGGATGGGTTGGTAAGTTTGCCAACGGCACGAAGGTTGGTGGGGTTGTGGATAGTCTGGAGGGATGTCAGAAGTTACAGAGGGACATAGATAGGATGCAAGACTGGGTGGAGAAGTGGCAGATGGACTTCAACCCAGATAAATGCGTAGTGGTCCATTTTGGCAGGTCAAATGGGATGAAGGAGTACAATATAAAGGGAAAGACTCTTAGTACAGTAGAGGATCAGAAGGACCTGGAGGTCTGGGCCCATAGGACTCTGAAATCGGCCCCGCAGGTGGAGGAGGTGGTTAAGAAGGCGTATGGTGTGCTGGCCTTTATCAATCGAGGGATTGAGTTTAGGAGTCTGGGGATAATGATGCAGCTATATAAGGAGTACTGTGCTCAGTTCTGGTCGCCTCACTACAGGAAGGATGTGGAAAAGATTGAAAGGATGCAGAGGAGATTTACAAGGATGATGTCTGGATTGAGTGGCATGCCTTATGAGGATAGGCTGAGGGAGCTCAGTCTTTTCTCCTTGGAGAGACGTAGGATGAGAGGAGACCTAATAGAGGTGTATAAGATGTTGAGAGGCACAGATCGGGTGGACTCTCAGAGGCTTTTTCCCAGGGTGGAAATGGCTGCTATGAGAGGACACAGGTTTAAGGTGCTGGGGGGTGTGTACAGGGGAAATGTTGGGGGGAAGTTTTTCACACAGAGGGTGGTGGGCGAGTGGAATCGGCTGCCGTCAGTGGTGGTGGAGGCAAACTCAATAGGGTCTTTTAAGAGACTCCTGGATGAGTACATGGGACTTAATAGGATGGAGGGTTATAGGTAGGCCTAGAAGGTAGGGATATGTTGGGCACAAATTGTGGGGCCGAAGGGCCTGTTTTGTGCTGTAGTGTTTCGATGTTTCTAATGTTAAGAATGGCCAATTCAGTGATGGTAATGCTGAACTGACTGTCAGACGCAGATGGTTAGATTCTCTCTTGTTAAAAATCATCATTCCTTGGCATTGTATAGCACAAATGCTGCATGCTATTTGATCAGCTGGATAACTCAGAGCCAGGACATCCTGCTTGATGGTAGCTTAAGTCTTGCCCTGACCCACTTCATGGTCCTGTGACCCTTACTTTGTTCAGAAAATTCCTCGTCACATGAAGGCAGACACTTACATTTTCAGCCTACACCGCCTTAATGTCGGATTCCGCCTCGATTTAGGCTCGGGTACTAGGCGGCATAGTTAAAATAAGGAGCCCTTTCACAACATGAAAACACACAAGAAATGAAAGCATGAGTAGGCCACCAGTTCCTTCAAGCCTGCCCCGCCATTCAGTACAATCATCGCTGATCGATGCCGGCCTCAACTCCTTTCCTGTGCCATTTCCCCATAGCCCTGCATTCATCCATCGATCAAATATTTATCTACCTCTGCTTTAAATATTTTGCATGATCCAGTCTCCATCCACCTTTGGAGCAGAGAATTCCAGAGATTGACTTTCAGGAGTGAAATTAGGAGAATATTTCCCACACAGGAACTCTCTTCTGTAAGTTATGCGACATGAGAGCTGATCTAAATGTCTTTGACATCACGGGAATATTTGACCAGTTGTGATATTAGGGAGTCCGGGTAGAACTGAAATCAATGGGAATCAGGGGAATCTTTCCACCGGCTGGAGTCACACCGAACAACAATTGTTGTGGTGGTTGGACGTCAGCCATCTCAGCTCCAAGAGTTCTTCAGTGATGTGCGAGGCCCAAACATCATCATTTGCCTCATGAAAGACTCCCTTTCATCAGAAGGCCAGAAGTGGGGATGCTGACTGATGATTGCACAATGTTCATTTGATTTCATGACTATTCCAATACTGAAGCAGTCCTTACCCATATAATACAAAGAAGACTATACGCATTCATTGGATGCTTAGTGGTAAGCACCCCCCAGTCCCTCTCATCCACAGCACTACCCACCCAGCCCCACCCACCCTGCCCGCTCCCACAGCACCACCCACCCAGCCCCATGCCCCAGTCCCACCCTGCAATCCCAACCACCCACGCAGCCACCCCTTGCAGTTCCACCCACCCAGACTCTGACCCCCACCCACAGTCCCACAGACCCAGCACCCGCCACTGCACTCCCACCCACCAAGACTCCGATCCCTCCCCCACGTCCCACTCGCACAGCCCTCCCCCTGCAGTCCCACCCACCGAGCCCCAAGTGCCCCTCACCCATGCCCCTTACTGCCCCCCCCCACACACCCCCCTCAGTCCCTCACTCCGGCACACCCCTCCACTCAGTGCCTCACTCCCACCTCTCCCCCCCCCCCGCCACTCAGTGCCTCACTCCCACTCACTAATCGCTCCATTCGCAGCGAATGTTGGGGAGATCCAGCCCCACTGCAGTTTGCCCCACCCAGAGATGCCTTTGCTTCTTTCTCACACGAGCCTTCAGCACGCTGTTCACTGTGCCACCAATCGTGGTTTGTTTCTCCCAATCACAGTATAATAGTCGACAAATCAGCAGCAATGGGAGAGAGAAATTACCTCTGATTGGAGGATCAGCTCCAAGCAGAATCCTGAATTGAAGCTCAGCTGTTTTACAACAATTTGAAAACTTTCTCCGGGACCACGTAGAGGAGCTTTGCGAGTCACACGCAGCCCCCTCGGGCCGAACCTTGGATAAACCTGCTCTCGATGGTCACTCTCTCCCACTTTCCACTCAGTCCCTGTTTGAGCTGCAGACAGGATAGAAATTATGTTTGTATTTTTGTGATCCTACCTGTGTCCATTCTCATTTTTGATGAGGCTGTTGGATATTCTCTCCTGTTTGAACCTTCAGCCATGATATTGACAGGCCTTGCCTGATTCTGAGACTCTGTAATGAGGATAATATCAATGTCAGGATCAGATGTAAGTATTGAAATCAGAAGCAGGGCGTTGAGATCTTGACTAATATGCAAGATATATTTCAGAATATTACAGTCTCATATATGTTATCGTGATATTAGTAACAGTTGTTTCACAAAGTACCAGTTGCCATCATCACGTCCGTTGAAAAATCGTTTTCCCTTTCAATCCGATACCCAATTTCCAGTTTCCACTTTGCTCTCCAAAGTCATTGAACATGTTGTTACCTCCCAAATCCATGGCCATTTTTGCAGGAGCACCTTGCAGCCAAGTTTGAACCTGCCACTGCTCTTGAAATCACAACTGCTATCCTACCCGACTCTGACAAAAGTCAATGCAGTATCTTCAATCACCCGACTGCAGCCTTTAGCATCCTTGACCATGTTATCCTTCTCCAACTCCTCCCTCTTGTCGTGCAGCTGAGTGGAAATGCATCAAAGGCCCCTGGTTCAATTCTTATCTATTCCTTTCCATCCAGAGAATCAGTGACATTGCTTTCTCTTGCCACTCCCACATCATTATCACTATCATTGGCCCTCTTCTATTTCTCATCAACATGCTGCCCCTCGGTAACCTGGCAGCAGGTTCAACATGCAAACTGCTGATATCCAGCTCTACATTCTCACTGCTCTGAAACTCTGCTTCCTGAATCCTGACTAACTCACACCACGTCTCAGTTCATTCACCCGAGTTCACCAACTCTCACTGTCTCACAGCCTGACAACACCTCAATTTTAAAATGCTCAAACTAGCTTTTCAATCTCTCCATGGCCCCTGTCTTTCTATTCATGCAGCCTACAGCAGCCCTAGAAGCCAGCGACATCTCTACCTTGTCCAATCTGACAAGTTGTGTATCTCGAGGATAATTTGTCCACAATCCAGGCCAAGTCCTGAGCTCCGGAATTCCCTCCCGAAGCCTCTCGGCTGCTTTACTTTTCCCTCTTCTCAGATTCGCCTATAAAAGATTAACAATCTGACAAAAATTAGTCACCTGCCCAGCGACCCCTTCGAATGTTTTATGTATTTGTTTTCCCACTGAATTGTTCTCTTGTCGAGTGTCTTGGGATGTTTTGCTACGTTAAAGGTGCTATACAAATGCACGTGGCTCCATATTCTCCACTCGTGTGGACGTGCCAGTGTCTGTGTCCCTATACCTGTACACCTAATCAAACTCAGCTATTGTCCTCTCCTTTCTCCGATATGGAAATGGAAAAGTGATTCAGACATTTAATTTCTTCAAATTAGAATTGGAAGTTATTCAACAGCAATAATTTACAACCAAGGTTTAAAACCAGCAATGTAAAATGCAGTTACTGCATTTTACATTGCTGGTTTTAAACCTTGGTTGTAAATTTGTTAAGATTTCATTCTTAATCTCAAAACAACTCAAATGTTAAGATTTCATTCTTAATCTCAAAACAACTCAGATTTCCAGTGTGTTTGATTTTGTGAAAACAATATCCCAAAGCACAAATTCATTCTCCCTTATGGGTCTCTTCAATTTAACACTAAATTTACAATATCATTCTAGCGAGGCTCTGAAATCCACATCTGGTCATCTGAACAGATCCGGATTTATTCCTCATCCACCCCAATGACCCGGCCTCGCCCACACCGAGCCAGCATCAGTTATTGGGTGAAGCCACAGTGACTTTCAAGAGGGCCCCAGAAATTTCTCAGTGCCTCGAAATGGCTGCAATGCAAAAGATATCCAGAAGGCCAATGGTGGTGCGGAGAAGGGGGCACTGCATCAAGTAAAGAAAGAGGCAGCAAGAAGAAAGGTGAAAGCAATGGAATGTGTCAGGTGTTGAGGGACACACTATGTGGATCATTGCAAATGTTTTGATGCTGTTAGTCATCACTGCAACAAAAAAGGGGCGTTTAACGAAGAGCTGCAAAGATGCTAAGAGCAAGTCAAAAGCGGAGCAAGGGAATTCAAATTTGAAAAAGCATCAGTCAGCTACACATCACCTGGAGAGCTCAGAGCAGATACAGGAGCAAAGGATTCCATATAATTCCATAAGACTTCGGGTAGCAACGGACAAGGACAAGAGTGGCCCTCGGTTCTATTGGACGCGGGACAAATACATCCAAATTAGACAGGATCAGGGGAATGTGGATTGGGAGCAGCTCTTTGAGGGCAAATCCACGTCTGGCATGTGGGAAGCTTTTAAAAGCCAATTGACTGAAATGCAGGACAGGCCTGACCCGGAAAAATGAAGGATGGAAATGCCAGAATTCGGGAACCGTGGATGAGAAGGAAAATTGTAAGCTTAGTCAAAAAGAAAACATACAATAGGTCGAGGCAACTAAAAAACTGACAAAGCCCCTGAGGAGTCGAGAGAAAATAGGAAGGAACTTAAACGCCAAATTAGGAGGGCTAAAAGGGGCCATAAAACATTTTTAGCAAACAGGGAGAAGGAGAATCCCAGGTCTTTTATGCATGTATTCGGAGCAAGAGGATAGCCCAAGAAAAAATAGGCCCACTCATGGGCAATAGAGGGAAGTTATGCGTGGAGTCACAGGAAGGCGGTGAGATCCTTAATGAATACTTTGTATCCGTATTCATCAAGGAGATGGGTGTGAAGGATGTTGAGGCCAAGAATAGGTGTGTGAACACTCTAGGGAATGTCAATATATCGAAGGAGGAAGTGGTAGGTATCCTAAATTACATTAAGGTAGACAAGTCCCCGGGGCCAGATGGGATCAACCCCAGTTTAGTGTGGGAGGAAAGAAACAGGGGAGTAAAAAGATATCTTCCCATCCTCTTTAACCACAGGCGAGGTTCCAGAGGACTGGAGAGTAGCCATTGTTGATCCCTTGTTTCAGAAAGAAAGCAGGCATAATCCAGGAAATCAGGGGTTGGTGAGCCTAACGTCTGTGGTGGAGAAGCTTTTGGTGAGGATTTGTGCACATTTGGAAGAAATTGACTAGCTTGTGTCAGGCAGCATGGTTTTGTAGGGGGAAGTCAAGTCTCACCAACTTGATTGAGGTTTTTGAAGAAGTGACAAAGATAATTGATGAGGGAAGGGCTGTGGATGTAGTTTATATGGACTGTAGTAAGGTGTTTGTCAAGATCCCACATGGCAGACTGGTACAACAACTGAAATCACAAGGAATCGGGTGGGCTGGCTGGATGGAAACAGAACTGGCTTGGTGACAGAAGACAGACAGCAGGATGTTATGGCTGCACTCGTCCCAAAACCGTAAAATCCAACCCAAGGTCAACGGATCTTTCCATGGTCCACCCCTCGGCTTTCCGATTCCCATGGTGGGTGGAACGGGAAAATTCGCACCAGAGAGCAGCAGGGAAAGGGTATTTTTTCAGAATGGTGACCTGTAGCTCGTAGTGTTCTGCAGGGATCAGTGCTGGGACCTATTTTGTTTGGAGGAAACGTGGGTGGTCTGATTAGTAAGTTTGCGGGTGACACGAAGATTGGTGGAGAGGGTAATAGTGCTGAGTTTACAACAGGATATAGATAGATTGGAGTCTTGGGCACAGAAAAGGCAAATGAAGTTTAATCTGGATAAATGCGAGGTAGTGCATTTTGGAGGATCAAGTTTATGTGTGAATTGTACTGTAAATGGCAGAACCCTTTGGAACATTAAGACACAGAGGGATCTGGGCGTGCAGGTCCACAGTTCCCTAAAAGTGGCAACATAGGTGGCCATAGTTATTGAGAAGACACATGGTCGGGGCATTGAGTACAAGTGTTGGCAAATCATGTTGCAGCTATATAAAACCTTGGTTAGGCCGCATTTGGAGTATTGCATGCAGTTCTGGTCGCCACACTACCAGAAGAATGTGGAAGCTTTGCAGAGCACAAATAAAGTTCACCAGGATGTTGCCTGGTCTCAAGGGTGTTGGCTGTGGCGAGAGGTTGAATAAACGAGGATTGTTTTCACTGGACAGCCAGAGGCTGAGTGGAGACCTGATAGAGGTTTAGAAACTTATGAGATGCATAGACATGATGCAAATTCAGAAGCGTTTTCCCCAGGGTGCAAGTGTCAATAAAAGGGTTCAAGGTGAGAGGGGGGCAAGTTTGAGACAGATGTGCAGGGGAAGTTTTTCACGCAGAGAATGGTTGGTGCCTGGAACATGCTGCCTGAGGTGGTGGTTGACACAGGCACATTTGCAACATTTAAGGGCATCTGGATGGGTATGTGAATAGGGAAGGAATAGAGGGATACAGACCGAGTAAGGGCAGAAGGGCTTTTTAGTTCAGTTAGCGCATCATGATCGGCACAGGCTTGGAGGGCCAAAGGGCGTGTTCTTGTGTTGTACTTTTCTTTGCTCTAGCAGCATTCTTACATATTTAATGTGAGTGAGGGGCATGTAAAACCTATCTATGCAATAGCAGAGGTCGGTGGAAAACAAACCAAGATGGTGATGGACACGGGAACCTCTGCATCTGTGATCAGTGAAAAGACCAACAAGACAACTTGGGACTCTGACAAGGCGCCAGCCCTTACTCAGACAGGGATCAAACTTCAGATGTACACCGGAGAGCCCATACCATTGCTTCCGGTGTTAGAAATGGACATTGCACACAACAGAAAAGAAGCAAGAAAAGGGAAGGAGCCTTATCTATAGGGCATGGCTGGCTCAGTGAAGTTCTGTAGAACTGGGATGAAATAAAGCACACAAAGGTGATAGAGGATGCCATTCAGAAATATTCTGATGAACTGGGCACATTGCGTGGCTCTATAGTGAAGTTGTTTGTTGATCCACAGGCTATCCTCCTCGCTTTTTCAAGTACAGGACAGTGCCCTACACCATGAAAGGTAAAGTGAGGGAAGAGTTTGATTCCAAGCCTTTGCAGCCACTCGATGAGTCCATTCAGTTGGGGAGCATCAAATATCCCTGTTATTAAAAATGATGATACTGTGCGTACACGTGATTACCTGGAGGCCTGGAGTTTGTTTTCAAACCGTTCTGGGAACAATGGATAATCTGTGACAAGGTTTTCCTCCTGTCGCAGTTCATTTTTATCTTAGAAGAATAATCTTAGAAACCCTTCAGCGCAGAAAGAGGCCATTCGGCCCATCGAGTCTGCACCGACCACAATCCCACCCAGGCCCTACCCCCATATACCTACATATTTACCCACTAATCCCTCTAACCTACGCATCCCAGGACACAAAGGGCAATTTTTTAAGCTTGGCCAATCAACCTAACCCGCACATCTTTGGACTGTGGGAGGAAACCGGAGCACCCGGAGGAAACCCACGCAGACACGAGGAGAATGTGCAAACTCCACATAGACAGTGACCCAAGCCGGGAATCGAACCCGGGTCCCTGGAGCTGTGAAGCAGCAGTGCTAACCACTGTGCTACCGTGCCGCCCTCTAATTACAGGGAAAACTGAGGAGGAACACCTCAGCACCCTGAACCAAGTGTAGAGTCTTCAGAGGCAGGATTGCATCTGAAGCGCAGCATGGGAATTTTCCAGGCACAAACTGTGGAATATCTAGGTCACAAAATCATAGTGCAGCGTTCATCACTTGGAGGAAAAAAGCTCCAGATCCCAATCATGTGTCCGAGCTCAGGTCATTTTTGGGTTTGGTAACTATTACGGGAAGTTTTTGCCAGACCTTACAGCAGTGTTGGGACCACTGTATATACTGCTTCACAAAGAAACCAAATGAAAGTGGGGGGTCAGCATAAAAGAAAGCTTTCAAGGATGTGAAGGCACTGCTGCAATTAGCTAATCTGCTCGGTCACTTTGAACAAGACAGGAACTCATTCTATCATGCAATGCCTCATCCTACGGTGTTGGGGCAGAACTCCCTCATCTGATGGAGGACAGTCAGAGCAAGCCATTGGTTTTGCATCTCATATGCTGACAGAAGCTGAGAAGGGATAGTCTCAGTCAGACAAGGAAGGTGTAGCCATCGATTTCGCTGTGAAACATTTTCATCAGTATCTTTATGGTCTTTCATTCACCATATGCACAGACCATAAGCCATTGATGAGTCTTTGCAGTGAATCCAAGCGCATTCCCCCAAGGCCTCAGTTAGAATACAGCACTGGGCTCTCACACTGTCACCAAACCAGTATAACATCGTGATCAAGGATGGCAGGGAAGGACAATGCAAACGCAGACACAGACACATGTAGTCTTCCTTTACCAATGTGCCGACCACAGGAAGAAAATGCTGCTGTGGCAAGGACTGCCAGTGGACTCTGCTTTTGGAGTGGATGACAGACATTCCTGTTTGGATTCTCAACCTACTCCTACACTCATCAATCCACATCAACTTTATATGCTGCTTCCTTTGATCCGACACAATCCTTGCTTTGTTTCCATTAGCCATGATTGGAACACATTCCTTTCTGGGTTTCAGATTGTATTGCTATTGTAAACTATGTATTAATTCTATAAATGTTAGCCATTGTCTGACAAACTTTAAACGTAGTTTTCCCCCAGTCCACCACAGCCAATTTGATCCTCACACCTTCAGTTTTTGTTTTAATTTAATGCCCTAGTTTCTAATGCAACTGAATCACTTTCAAACTTAAATGTAAAATTCTATCATGAATTATACTGTGAATGGCAGAACCCTTGGGAACATTAACATATCTCGGGACCTGGGCGTGCAGGTCCACAGTTCTCACAAAGTGGCGACACACGGTGGCCACGGTGATTAAGAAAGCAAATAACATGCTTGTCTTCATCAGCCAGGGCACCGAGTACAAGAGCTGGGAAATCATGTTGCAGCTATATAAAACCTTGGTTAGGCCGCATTTGGAGTAGTGTGTGCAGTTCTGGTCACCACACTCCCAGCAGGACCTGGAGTTTTGAGAGAGTGCAAAGAAGGTTCACCAGCACGAGGGTGTTGATTATGAGGAGATTGAATGAACTAGGATTGTTTATACTGGAAAAATGGAGGCTGAGCAGAGACCAGATAGAGGTCTACAAAATTATGAGGGACATAGAAAATTGGGAATGAGAAAATTGTCGTTCTCGTTCACCTGGCACTATGTGGATGTGTCAATTACAAGAGGGCACAGGTTCAAGGTGAGGGGGGGGGGCAAGTTTAAGTGAGATGTGCAGGCAAACTGTTTCACGCAGAGAGTGGTGGGTGCCTGGAATGCACTGCCTGAGGGAGGTGGTGGAAGCAGGCAGATCGAGTAAGGGCTGAAGGTTTTTTTTTGTTTCGTTAGGGCATCAAGATCGGCACAGGCTTGGGGAGCCGAAGGGCCCTGTCCCGTTCTGTACTTTTCTTTGTTCATTGTTATGATAACACTTTCCGAAAGACTCCTTTACATTAACACATGTAGTCTGTTTTTCGATTCCCGAGTTGGTTCTTCAATATACTATTCTAGAAAATGGCTCAGGATACTTTCAAACAATTCATCCCCCACAACATTACTAATTAGGTTTCACCGAGTCTCGATGCAGATTGATTACTGCATTACCCTTCTTAAACACACCTCGAACTTCCTGACGTACCGGAGATTCACATTCCATCTGCTGCTGGGTGACCTACAAACACTTCACACCAATGGTTTTTGCCCCTGGCTGTTTCTTAGGGTCACCCAACTGATTTTACACTTCGATCTTCAAGAACTAAAGGTCATCTCTGACTACACGACTAAAGCCCTCTTTAATTAACATAATTGCCCCATCACCCGCTTCCATGTTTAGCCTTGCTGCTTTGTCACTTGCCATCTCAGTTTCGAACTTCCTTGCCTGTCTGCAAGAGTGTCTCTCTCTCTCCACCTCTCTGCTTTTCCTTTTCTCCTTCACTCCTGTCTGTGTCTGTTTGCCCTGGTCTCCCTCTCCTTCTGCCTTGCATATCTGATTGCTTTTGTCTATCTCCAAATCCCGCCTCTCACATGGTGATCCCCTCGCCTGGCTCCCACCCACCCGATTTCTCTCCACTAACTGGTGTCCGTACTTCTGCCTCTGGTACTGAGATCAGTCAGATTGTTACCCCGGCAACAGAGGAAATCCATCAGCAAATATAACTGAAAACGGAAATAACAAAACCACCATCACACACCCTCAGTTCAGTTAAGAGGAAGATTAACCCAGAACAGTCAGTTTGTTTTAAATTAACACTGAAGCTGCAATTCCAATATTGCACAACTGATATAACAAGAACAAACACTGCGGTTTTATTAAAGTTTGAGACAAAAACTGATCCGCTTGACAGTAAATAACACTTTATATCTGAGATAACTGGACTCAGTGCTCAGACTCTCCATACCTCTCACTCAGCATTTCTGACCTCACCTTGTAACCTTTCTGCACTGTCTACAGGACCAGAATAAATGCAACTTTCTCTCACCTTCCTCTCCAGAAAATAGACGGAAGTTCTTTCAATCTCAAGGTCTCTCTCCGGTTGGCACTCTCACAATCCTGTGCTGGTTCACCTTTTAGTCCTGCAGTCCACACTCCTTGCTTACTTCCAGCTGTGGATTTTCTCAATCAATCCAGCATTCACCGGAGATCTGATTAAAGCAGGAGAGAAAAAAAATGACAAATAGTGCCAGGTGAACGAGAACGACAATTTTCTCATTCCCAGGTCAGCCCATAAACCAGACCTGAAAGAAAGATTCAATAAGACGGTTGGAAATGTTTCAATTAGAATGACAATTTCCTCAATCCTGGGACAGTCCATCTAGTGAAGCGAACAGGGAATTTCAATAGGAGTGTTGAAAATGTTTGAATTGCTGTGTTTTCATTGGACACATTAATGAAGGTTACACAGTGTCTGATCAGACTATCCTAATTTTCAACATGGGGTTTCATAGAATTCCGACAGTGCAGAAGGAGGCCATTTGGCCCATCGAGTCTGCACTGACCAGAATCCCACCCAGACCCTATTCCTTTAACCCCACATATTTACTCTGTTCATCCGCTGACACTTGGGTCAATTTAGCATGGCCAATCAACCTAACCCCCACATCTTTGGACTGTGGGAGGAAACCCGAGCACCTGGAGAAAACCCATGCAGACATGGGGAGAATGTGCAAACTCCACACAAGAGGCCAGACTTGAACCCGGGTCCCTGGCGCTGAGAGACACCAGTGCTAACCACTGTGCCGCCTATATGTTTTTTTTGAGTGAAAAACAGAAAATCGCCATTTTCTCCCCAAGCTAAGGATGAATGTTCAGGAAAAGTGTGTGTTTGAAAAGTGTAACAATAACCACAGATGTTCTCAGTGTTATGAAGCGGTTAATTCTCTCTATTCAGCCCAAAATCACCCAGATACACTCAGTGTTATAATGCCCTCTCGGTATTCAGGTTAGATCACCCAGATCAAGGGGCGGCAAGGTGGCACAGTGGTTAGCACTGCTGGTTCACAGTGCCAGGGATCCGGGTTCACTTCCCAGCCTTGGCTCACTGTCCGTGTGGAGTTTCAACATTCTCCCCATGTCTGCAGGGATTTCCTCTGGGTGCTCCGGTATCCTCGCACAGTCCAAAGATGTGTGGGTTCGGTTGATTGGCTATGCTAAATTGACCCGAGTGTTAGGGAGATTAACAAGGTAAATATGTGGGGTTATGGGTAATAGGGCCTGGATGGAATTTTGTCGGTGCAGAATTCATGGGCCGAATGGCCTCCTTTTGCAATGCAGGGATTTTATGATTCAACGATATTTTCAGTGTTGATGGTCTGTTTTCAGACCAGAATCACCCAGATATTCTGTGTTATAATGCTGTGCGTATTCAGACTAGAATCACCCAGATATTCTGTGTTATAATGCTGTGTGTATTCAGCCTGGAATCACCCAGATATTCTGTGTTATAATGCTGTGTGTATTCAGACTAGAATCACCCAGATATTCTGTGTTATAATGCTGTGTGTATTCAGCCTGGAATCACCCAGATATTCTGTGTTATAATGCTGTGCGTATTCAGACTAGAATCACCCAGATATTCTGTGTTATAATGCTGTGTGTATTCAGACTAGAATCACCCAGATATTCTGTGTTATAATGCTGTGTGTATTCAGCCTGGAATCACCCAGATATTCTGTGTTATAATGCTGTGTGTATTCAGACTAGAATCACCCAGATATTGTGTTATAATGCTGTGTGTATTCAGACTAGAATCACCCAGATATTCTGTGTTATAATGCTGTGTGTATTCAGACTAGAATCACCCAGATATTCTGTGTTATAATGCTGTGTGTATTCAGACTAGAATCACCCAGATATTGTGTTATAATGCTGTGTGTATTCAGACTAGAATCACCCAGATATTCTGTGTTATAATGCTGTGTGTATTCAGACTAGAATCACCCAGATATTGTGTTATAATGCTGTGTGTATTCAGACTAGAATCACCCAGATATTCTGTGTTATAATGCTGTGTGTATTCAGCCTGGAATCACCCAGATATTCTGTGTTATAATGCTGTGTGTATTCAGACTAGAATCACCCAGATATTCTGTGTTATAATGCTGTGTGTATTCAGCCTGGAATCACCCAGATATTCTGTGTTATAATGCTGTGTGTATTCAGACTAGAATCACCCAGATATTGTGTTATAATGCTGTGTGTATTCAGACTAGAATCACCCAGATATTCTGTGTTATAATGCTGTGTGTATTCAGCCTGGAATCACCCAGATATTCTGTGTTATAATGCTGTGTGTATTCAGACTAGAATCACCCAGATATTGTGTTATAATGCTGTGTGTATTCAGACTAGAATCACCCAGATATTCTGTGTTATAATGCTGTGTCTATTCAGCCTAGAATCACCCAGATCTACTCAGTGTTGAGGCTGTTTCTATTCAAACACTGTTATTCGTTAACCGTTTTCTCTCGCGTGCAGTCGGCAGGCTGGCGCATGCGTGTTGCCGGCTGTGACGGTCTATGTGCATGCGTCACCAAGACCAGCGTTTCAATTCTTTCCATCTTCTCATAGGTGCATCTAGATGTCAATCATTATCCAATAGAAAGCTCAGTTCTAGTAATGCTCATTGATTGACAGAATTAAATCCAGGAAATACTGGAGAGAAAAACAGAGAGCAAAAAGAAAGAGAGAGCATGGTTTCTCATCACTGTGAACACGTTGATGGGACAGCAGTTCCTCAGAACGTTTAAAGCACTTCTCACAATCTAGGCATTTGAAAGGTCTCCCCCCCAGTGTGAACTCACAGGTGTGCAGCGAGATTAGAAGATGTCTTGAAACCAGTCCCACAATGAGAGCATCTGAACAGTGTGAACAAGTTGATGGGACATCAGTTCACTGGAACTTTTATAGCACATCCCCCAGGGCGGCACAGTGGTTAGCACTGCTGCCTCACAGCGCCAGGGTCACAGGTTCAATTCCTGGCTTGGGTCACTGTCCCCGTGTCTGTGTGGGTTTCCTCCGGGTGCTCCGGTTTCCTCCCACAGTCCAAAGATGTGTGGGTTAGGTTGATTGGCCATGCTAAATTGACGCTAGTATCAGGTGGTTAATAGGGTAAATAAGTAGGGTTATGGGGATTGTCGTCGGTGCAGACACGATGGGCCAAATGGCCTCCTTCTGCACTGTAGGGATTCTATGGTTCAGGGAGAGAGAGGGAGAAAGAATGAAAAACAGAAAGAAAACGCTTCAGAGAGAGAGATCTTCCCTTCCTTCCAAACACCTTGTGACTGACTCCCTCCCTATTTCTTCAATCTTCCCCATTCAGTTTTCCTATTCTCCACTGCTCTGACCCATGTGTGGAACAACATTACTTTTCATTGATCAGACTCTGTTCCAACATCAGCAGGAGTTAATTGAGGAACCTCACCACATCAAGGAACCACAGCAGGTATTTACAAACTTACAGGAACAGGAGTAAGTGAACACTACCGAGTGTTTGCACTTTCGTTCAATGAGATTATTGTTCATTTGTTAGTGAACAGAATCTATCAGGGTGGCAATTCACTGAACAGCCACTACTCAATTTGTCAAAATAATTACAAATTTCAGAAACCATAAATTTGTACAAAGTTTGTTCTAACCACTGCAACCTGCAATTGGTTCCCCTCCACCTCTCAATCCATCTCTGCCTCCCCCCCCCTCAATCCATCTCTGCCTCCCCCCCCCTCAATCCATCTCTCAATCCATCTCTGCCTCCCCCCCCCCTCCCCATCCATCTCTGCCTCCCCCCCTCCCCGCCACAACCCTGTCCCTTCTCCCTCAATCCCTCCCCCCTCCCAGGGGTGCAGCAGCTGCTGACAAGGAAAGCCCTCTGCATTTCTGCAAGGTGACTGACTGTGGACTGTTGGCATCCGAGGGAAAAGTCCAGAGATTGAGATGCCAGTGAAATTCTGCATCTTGCAATTCGTATCTTAACAAATAAACCAAATCAACAAATTGAGGGATGAATTAAAATGCAGCATCCTAAAAATGAACAGAATCTCGAAGGAAACTTAAACAATAAAGCAAACTATAATGAAAGGGGTTAAAAACACACTCCAGCCCTCAGTGCCCACCAGGTAAGGAAAGCCTCTATGTTGCCAGCAGAGATCACATGCTCCCTTTCACCTGGCAGTGAACATAGCTGCAGTAGATGGGAAAAGAGTTGGGACAGACGACCCACTCAACTCCCCGTTGCCTGGACCTATTAATGGCCAGCTTGGCCAAGTCCAGGAGCAGGCACATGAGGAGCTTCTCGCCCATTCCCGTCCCCCTCCATGACGGGTGCCCAAAGATCGACGCTTGGGGCTGAAGTCCCACCAAAAAAGAATGTTACACATTTCTCAAGAAACTAAAAATGAAGTGCAGCCTTTGACAACTTACATATATGTGGTCTATGGACTCCACAAGGCTGCAAATTCACAGACGTATTTTTAAGTCTGTGAACCAATTCAACCTGTGACTGTATGGTGTTGCTGCAGGCAAACCCCTCCACCCTAGGTCCTGATGATAAGGGGGAGGACTCACTCATGAATGGCCATCCACTGGGGACAATACCTGGCAGGGTGTGTCCGGACTGCGGGCAAAGTCAGAGAGGTGAAAGTTGCTCAGTAGAAGCCCAGACAGGGCAAAAGGGCGGAGAGGGGATTTTCATGAGGCACAAACATTGTGGGTACCAGTTCTTCTCTCTCTTCAGAGATAGAGTTTGGGGCCACGGTGACAAAACACGTGTTGCACTGTGAATGTGCACATATCCTCGTATTCAATCAAGCTCTCAGTTTTCTTGCATTTGTTGCTTGTGCGGCTGTAAAAGCAATTTAGTTTCATGTTCTACAAATGCTCATACAGGGCCCAGACTGAATTAACTGAGAGAAATCCATTACTGTGTTTACTCATACCATTTAGATGGTGTTTCCACAGACACGGCTTGGATTGTAATAACAGATCTTTCTGTGAAACATTGAATCATCCAATTGCTGCAGTGCAGGAGGAGGCCATTGGGTCCATCCAGTCTGTACCGCCCACAATCCCACCCAGACCCTCTCCCCGTGTTGACCCTGCTAATCCCCCTGACACTGAGCAGCAACTGAGCCTGGCCAGTGCCCCTGTGCTGCTGATGTTTGGAGAGTGTGAGGAAAGGGCCGCAGACACGGGGAGAATGTGCAGACTCCACACAGACAGTGAGCCAAGGCCGGGAATTGAAGCCGGCTCCCTGGCGCTGTGAGACCGCAGCACCAACCACTGAGCCACCGCGCCGCCCACAATGTAACTGACCGTCCCCGCTCTGTTAATATGATACAAAGACAGGCTGTATTTACACAGGAAACCGACATTTTAATCCTCAAGCTGAATGTTGTTGGAGTTCAAACTTTTTCTGGGCCGTTAATTCCTCAAACCCGGAAATACCCGGATACGCAGTGAAAAAACCGCAATGCGCCTGCGCGCAGTAGGAAGCGGGCCGCACCCTCCCGGAGTGAAGTTCGCGCAGGCGCATTCGGGGCTGCTTTCCAGCTCGCAGATTGGTCAGCGCCCGGTCACGTGCTGTGAGCGGGCAGTGACTTCAGACCCCCCTCTCCAACCTCGCGCAGAAACCGTTAACGGCCGCGCCACGTGACCGCGAGCCGCTTTCACTGAGTGGGCGGGACCTCACTGCACCCTCATTCCCCATTGGTGCATTCTGCTGTCCGTCAAATAAACACAGCCAATAGGAAGCCGCTCCAGCAGAATGATTGGCAGCCAGTGCGGGGCGCACTCGGGCAGCTTGTGATGAAGCAGCGACTCGCTGCCACTGGGGACAACCCCAGTCAGCGAGAGTCGGCGCCGCTGAAGTTGAGACTTTTTCTCTTATTTAATTCCTTACCGTTATTCAAAAATTCGGCATGAACGCCGCTGGGAAAGGCCCGCACACGCAGTGAGAAACGCCGCTGGGAAAGCCCCGCACACGCAGTGAGAAACGCCGCTGGGAAAGCCCCGCACACGCAGTGAGAAACGCCGCTGGGAAAGCCCCGCACACGCAGTGAGAAACGCCGCTGGGAAAGCCCCGCACACGCAGTGAGAAACGCCGCTGGGAAAGCCCCGCACACGCAGTGAGAAACGCCGCTGGGAAAGCCCCGCACACGCAGTGAGAAACGCCGCTGGGAAAGCCCCGCACACGCAGTGAGAAACGGCGCGGCGCCTGAACTCCGCACTCGAGACAGCGGCGGCTGTTTGTCCGCTCGCCGATTGGCCAGATCCAGGTCACGTGCTGTGCGTCGGCAGTGACGTCAGAACGCCCCCTCCAGCCGCGCGCGGAAACCGTTTAACGGCCGCTTCCAGCCACGTCACTGAGTGGGCGGCACCTCATTGCGTCATCATTCAGATTTACATACAGCATGGAAACAGGCCCTTCAGCCCAACTTGTCCAGGCTGCCCCTGTTTTTAAACCTCTAAACTCGTCCCAATTGCCCACATTTGGCCCATATCCCTCTATACCCATCTAACTAAATGCTTTTTAAAAGACAATTGTCCCCACCTCTACTACTCCCTCTGGCAGCTCGTTCCAGACACTCACCACCCTGTGTGTGAAATAATTGCCCCTCTCACCTTCAACCTCTGCCCTCTAAGGTTTAGACTCCCCGACCTTTGGGAAAAGACATGAACTATCCAGCTGATCTGTGCCCTCATTATTTTATAGACCTCTATAAGATCACCCCTCAGCCTCCTACGCTCCAAAGAAAAAAGTCCCAGTCTATCCAACTCCTCCTTCGAACTCAATCCATCAAGTCCCGGTAGCATCCCAGTAAATCTTTTCTGCACTCTTTCTAGTTTAATAATATCCTTTCTATAATAGGGTGACCAGAACTACACAGTATTCCAAGTGGGGCCTTACCAATGTCTTGTACAACTTCAACAAGACGTCCCAACTCCTGTATTCAATGTTCTGACCAATGAAACCAGGCATGCCGAATGCCTTCCTCACCACTCTGTCCACCTGTGACTCCACTTTCAAGGAGCCATGAACCCGTACCCGAGATCTCTTTGTTCTGTAACTCTCCCCAACACCCTACCATTAACTGAGTAAGTCCTGCCCTGGATCAATCTACCAAAATGCATCACCTCGCATTTGTCCAAATTAAACTCCATCTGCCATTCGTCAGCCCACTGGCCCAATTGATCAAGATCCCATTGCAATCCGAGATAACCTTCTTCACTGTCCACTGTGCGACCAATCTTGGTGTCATCTGCAAACTTACCAACCATGCCTCCTATATTCTCATCCAAATCATTAATATAAATGACAAATAACAGTGGACCCAGCACTGATCCCAGAGGACACCGCTGGTCACAGGCCTCCAGTTTGAAAAACAACACTGGACAACCATTCACTGGCTTCTGTCATCAAGCCAATTTTGTATCCATTTAACTACCTCACCCTGGGTCCCTGATGTAGGTTGTGCAACAACCTGCCATGTGGTACCTTGTCAAAAGCCTTATTGATTCATTGCACAATCCATCACTGCACCCTCATTCTCCATTGGTCCATTCTGCTGTCCATCAGCTGAACACAGCCAATAGGAAGCCGCTCCAGCAGAATGATTGACAGCCAGTGTGGGTGGAGTCGGGCAGATTGTGATGAAGCAGCGACTTGCTGTGGATTCGCTGCCATTGGGGACAATCCCAGCCAGCAAGAGGCAGCAAGGGCGGCACCTTCCGTCCCCAAGCGCAGCATTCGCACCATCCCACTTTCATCCCCAGCACCACATACAGCTTCTTGTTGTTTCTTCCATTGGCAGCACCCCCGGGTGCTCTTGGTGCTCCCGTTCCAGCACCTTTCCTCTTAATGATGGGGGAATGAGGCTCTCATAGCCCAGAATAAACATCCAGCAACACCGCCAACTCCCAGCTTCCGCACACTTACCGCTGTAACTCCGGGTGCTTTCTACTCATCCTCCCTCTCTGGACAAGTTCCACTCCCTGCCTCATAACCGGATCATTCCGGGTGGCTTTCCGTAACTGGTTAGCGGTTACCGGAACTTTATCTTCTCGTGTGAAATGCATTATCTGCACATTCCAGCGGGAACATCTTTATCTCCAGGCAAAGGCAGCCTTGACAGAGCATCCGCATTGCTGTGTTTCTCACTGACAGCACCAACACCCACCTCTGCAATCAAACTGCTGCCATGGACGGTATCCCAGTGAATGGTCCAAGGATGGAAGATAAAATATAGGAATTATGAATGGGAGTCAGTAATTCAGCCCTTCGAGCTCAGTCACAACATCTTCATGGCAGAGCTTTTAGTTTCTTGATGCAAAGAAGATGCCTAAGCCTTCTTTTTCCACCCGAGCAAACTTTTCCTCCGCTTTCGTCAATGATCTAGAAGCGAATACTATGGATCTTCCTCTCCGTTTGACATAACATTAGACAGGCCAACCTCAATCCCATTGGGCGAGGCTTCGCATGTAAACTGCAGCGGTAACTTTGGGTTAAATTGAACTCGCATTTCCAATCTCTTCAAAGCCTGCTTTACCGCCAGGGAGGCCTCCTTTTGTTCACTTCCACGGCTCTCCTTTCACCAGCAGCTGGAGCATCAGTTTCAATGCTGCCGCCCGATCCGGATTGAGCTTGTTGTCATAGTAATTGATTTGACCCAAAAACAACCTGAATTGGGACACATTGTCTGGTCTTGGGGCCTTCATGATGACCTCCATCTTAGGCTTTGTGCAATCCATTTCATGACCCAGGCATTCAATGGAGTCCTTGAAGAACTCATATTTCTCTCTTGATTTGCAGGCCGTGCTCCTGCA
>NW_027594032.1:5000-23000 GCF_964213995.1 Mustelus asterias | reverse complement strand
GGACAGTACACTGTGTTACGGGACAGTACACTGTGTTACAGGACAGTACACTGTGTTACGGGACAGTACACTGTGTTACGGGACAGTACACTGTTACGGGACAGTACAGGACAGTACATTGTGTTACAGGACAGTACAGGACAATACACGGTGTTACGGGACATAAAAGGACAGTACACTGTGTTACGGGACATAAAAGGACAGAACACTGTGTTACAGGACAGTACAGGACAATACACTGTGTTACGGGACAGTACACTGTGTTACGGGACAGTACACTGTGTTACAGGACAGTACACTGTGTTACGGGACAGTACACTGTGTTACGGGACAGTACACTGTTACGGGACAGTACAGGACAGTACATTGTGTTACAGGACAGTACAGGACAATACACGGTGTTACGGGACATAAAAGGACAGTACACTGTGTTACGGGACATAAAAGGACAGAACACTGTGTTACAGGACAGTGCAGGACAATACACTGTGTTACGGGACAGTATACTGTTACAGGACAGTATAGGACAGTGCACTGTGTTACGGGACAGTACAGGACAGTACACTGTGTTACGGGACAGTACAGGACAGTACACTGTGTTACGGGACAGTACACTGTTGCGGGCAGTACAGGACAGTACACTGTGTTACAGGACAGTACAGGACAATACACAGTGTTACGGGACAGTACAGGACAATACACAGTGCTACGGGACAGTACAGGACAATACACTGTGTTACAGGACAGTACAGGACAATACACTGTGTTACGGGGCAGTACACTGTTGCGGGACAGTACAGACAGTACACTGTGTTACGGGACAGTAAAGGACAATACACAGTGTTACAGGACAGTACAGGACAATACACTGTGTTACAGGACAGTACAGGACAATACACTGTGTTACAGGACAGTACACTGTTACGGGACAGTACAGGACAATACACAGTGTTACAGGACAGTACAGGACAATACACTGTGTTACAGGACAGTACAGGACAATACACTGTGTTACAGGACAGTACTCTGTTACGGGACAGTACAGGACAGTACACTGTGTTACGGGACAGTACAGGACAGTACACTGTGTTAGGGGACAGTACAGGACAATACACATTGTTACGGGACAGTACAGGACAATACACTGTGTTACAGGACAGTACAGGACAGTACACTGTGTTATGGGACAGTACAGGACAGTACACTGTGTTACGGGACAGTACAGGACAGTACACTGTGTTACAGGACAATGCAGGACAGTACACTGTGTTACGGGGCAGTTCAGGACAGTACACAGTGTTACGGGACAATGCAGGACAGTACACTGTGTTATGGGACAGTACAGGACAGTACACAGTGTTACGGGACAGTACTGGACAGTACACTGTGTTATGGGACAGTACAGGACAGTACACTGTGTTACGGGACAGTGCTGGACAGTACACTGTGTTACGGGACAGTACAGGACAATACACTGTGTTACAGGACAGTACAGGACAGTACACTGTGTTACGGGACAATACACTGTGTTACAGGACAGTACACTGTGTTACGGGACAGTACAGGACAGTACACTGTGTTACGGGACAGTAAAGGACAATACACTGTGTTACAGGACAGTACAGGACAATACACTGTGTTACGGGACAATACACTGTGTTACAGGACAGTACCGGACAGTACACTGTGTTATGGGACAGTACAGGACAGTACACTGTGTTACGGGACAGTACAGGACAGTACACTGTGTTACAGGACAATGCAGGACAGTACACTGTGTTACGGGGCAGTTCAGGACAGTACACAGTGTTACGGGACAATGCAGGACAGTACACTGTGTTATGGGACAGTACAGGACAGTACACAGTGTTACGGGACAGTACTGGACAGTACACTGTGTTATGGGACAGTACAGGACAGTACACTGTGTTACGGGACAGTGCTGGACAGTACACTGTGTTACGGGACAGTACAGGACAGTACACTGTGTTACGGGACAATGCAGGACAGTACACTGTGTTACGGGGCAGTTCAGGACAGTACACAGTGTTACGGGACAATGCAGGACAGTACACTGTGTTATGGGACAGTACAGAACAATACACTGTGTTACGGGACAGTACAGGACAGTACACTGTGTTACGGGACAGTACAGGACAGTACACTGTGTTACGGGACAATGCAGGACAGTACACTGTGTTACGGGGCAGTTCAGGACAGTACACAGTGTTACGGGACAATGCAGGACAGTACACTGTGTTACGGGACAATGCAGGACAGTACACTGTGTTACGGGGCAGTTCAGGACAGTACACAGTGTTACGGGACAGTACTGGACAGTACACTGTGTTATGGGACAGTACAGGACAGTACACTGTGTTACGGGACAGTACTGGACAGTACACTGTGTTATGGGACAGTACAGGACAGTACACTGTGTTATGGGACAGTACAGGACAGTACACTGTGTTACGGGACAGTACAGGACAGTACACTGTGTTATGGGACAGTACAGGACAGTACACTGTGTTACGGGACAGTACAGGACAGTACACTGTGTTATGGGACAGTATAGGACAGTACACTGTGTTACGGGACAGTCCACTGTTACAGGACAGTATAGGACAGTACACTGTGTTACGGGACAGTACTGGACAGTACACTGTGTTATGGGACAGTACAGGACAGTACACTGTGTTACGGGACAGTACTGGACAGTACACTGTGTTATGGGACAGTATAGGACAGTACACTGTGTTACGGGACAGTCCACTGTTACAGGACAGTATAGGACAGTACACTGTGTTACGGGACAGTCCACTGTTACGGGACAGTATAGGACAATACACTGTGTTACGGGACAGTACAGGACAATACACTGTGTTACGGGACAGTACAGGACAATACACTGTGTTACGGGACAGTACAGGACAGTACACTGTGTTACGGGACAGTACAGGACAGTACACTGTGTTACGGGACAGTACAGGACAGTACACTGTGTTACGGGACAGTACACTGTTACGGGACAGTACAGGACAGTACACTGTGTTACGGGACAATGCAGGACAGTACACTGTGTTACGGGACAATGCAGGACAGTACACTGTGTTACGGGGCAGTTCAGGACAGTACACAGTGTTACGGGACAGTACTGGACAGTACACTGTGTTATGGGACAGTACAGGACAGTACACTGTGTTACGGGACAATGCAGGACAGTACACTGTGTTACGGGGCAGTTCAGGACAGTACACAGTGTTACGGGACAGTACTGGACAGTACACTGTGTTATGGGACAGTACAGGACAGTACACTGTGTTACGGGACAGTACTGGACAGTACACTGTGTTACGGGACAGTCCACTGTTACGGGACAGTACTGGACAGTACACTGTGTTACGGGACAGTCCACTGTTACAGGACAGTATAGGACAATACACTGTGTTACGGGACAGTCCACTGTTACAGGACAGTATAGGACAGTACACTGTGTTACGGGACAGTACAGGACAGTACACTGTGTTACGGGACAGTCCACTGTTACGGGACAGTATAGGACAGTACACTGTGTTACGGGACAGTCCACTGTTACAGGACAGTATAGGACAGTACACTGTGTTACGGGACAGTCCACTGTTACGGGACAGTATAGGACAATACACTGTGTTACGGGACAGTACAGGACAATACACTGTGTTACGGGACAGTACAGGACAATACACTGTGTTACGGGACAGTACAGGACAGTACACTGTGTTACGGGACAGTACAGGACAGTACACTGTGTTACGGGACAGTACACTGTTACGGGACAGTACAGGACAGTACACTGTGTTACGGGACAGTACAGAACAATACACTGTGTTACGGGACAGTACAGGACAGTACACTGTGTTACGGGACATAAAAGGACAGTACACTGTGTTACAGGACAGCACAGGACAATACACGGTGTTACGGGACAGTACAGGACAGTCCACTGTGTTACGGGACATAAAAGGACAGTACACTGTGTTACGGGACATAAAAGGACAGAACACTGTGTTACAGGACAGTACAGGACAATACACTGTGTTACGGGACAGTGCAGGACAGTACACTGTGTTACGGGACAGTACACTGTTACGGACAGTACAGGACAGTATACTGTTCCGGGACAGTATAGGACAGTACACTGTGTTACGGGACAGTACTCTGTTACGGGACAGTACAGGACAATACACTGTGTTACGGGACAGTACAGGACAGTACACTGTGTTACGGGACAGTACTCTGTTCCGGGACAGTATAGGACAGTACACTGTGTTACGGGACAGTACTCTGTTACGGGACAGTATAGGACAGTAAACTGTGTTACGGGACAGTACTCTGTTACGGGACAGTACAGGACAGTACACTGTGTTACGGGACAGTACAGGACAGTAAACTGTGTTACGGGACAGTACTCTGTTACGGGACAGTATAGGACAGTAAACTGTGTTACGGGACAGTATACTGTTCCGGGACAGTACAGGACAATACACTGTGTTACGGGACAGTACAGGACAGTACACTGTGTTCCGGGACAGTACAGGACAGTACACTGTGTTACGGGACAGTACACTGTGTTACGGGACAGTACAGGACAGTACACTGTGTTACGGGACAGTACACTGTGTTACGGGACAGTATAGGACAGAACACTGTGTTACGGGACAGTACAGGACAGTACACTGTGTTACGGGACAGTACAGGACAGTACACTGTGTTACGGGACAGTATAGGACAGTACACTGTGTTACGGGACAGTCCACTGTTACAGGACAGTATAGGACAGTAAACTGTGTTACGGGACAGTACTCTGTTACGGGACAGCAGAGGACAGTATACTGTGTTACGGGACAGTACAGGACAGTAAACTGTGTTACGGGACAGTACTCTGTTACGGGACAGTATAGGACAGTACACTGTGTTACGGGACAGTACAGGACAGTACACTGTGTTACGGGACAGTACAGGACAGTACACTGTGTTACGGGACAGTACAGGACAGTACACTGTGTTACGGGACAGTAAAGGACCATACACTGTGTTACGGGACAGTACAGGACAGTACACTGTGTTACAGGACAGTACAGGACAATACACTGTGTTACAGGACAGTACACTGTTACGGTACAGTACAGGACAGTACACTGCGTTACGGGACAGTAAAGGACCATACACTGTGTTACGGGACAGTACAGGACAGTACACTGTGTTACGGGACAGTATAGGACAGTACACTGTGTTACGGGACAGTACAGGACAGTACACTGTGTTACGGGACAGTACAGGACAGTACACTGTGTTATGGGACAGTACAGGACAGTACACTGTGTTACGGGACAGTACACTGTTACAGGACAGTACAGGACAATACACTGTGTTACGGGACAGTAAAGGACAGTACACTGTGTTATGGGACAGTACAGGACAGTACACTGTGTTATGGGACAGTACAGGACAGTACACTGTGTTACGGGACAGTAAAGGACAGTACACTGTGTTACGGGACAGTACACTGTTACAGGACAGTACAGGACAATACACTGTGTTACGGGACAGTAAAGGACAGTACACTGTGTTACGGGACAGTAAAGGACAGTACACTGTGTTATGGGACAGTAAAGGACAGTACACTGTGTTACGGGACAGTACACTGTTACAGGACAGTACAGGACAATACACTGTGTTACGGGACAGTAAAGGACAGTACACTGTGTTACGGGACAGTAAAGGACAGTACACTGTGTTACGGGACAGTAAAGGACAATACACTGTGTTATGGGACAGTACAGGACAGTACACTGTGTTACGGGACAGTACAGGACAGTACAGGACAGTACACTGTGTTACGGGACAGTACAGGACAGTACACTGTGTTATGGGACAGTACAGGACAGTACACTGTGTTACGGGACAGTACAGGACAGTACACTGTGTTACGGGACAGTACAGGACAGTACACTGTGTTATGGGACAGTACAGGACAGTACACTGTGTTATGGGACAGTACAGGACAGTACAGGACAGTACACTGTGTTACGGGACAGTACAGGACAGTACACTGTGTTATGGGACAGTACAGGACAATACACTGTGTTACGGGACAGTACAGGACAGTACACTGTGTTACGGGACAGTAAAGGACAGTAAACTGTGTTACGGGACAGTACACTGTTACAGGACAGTATAGGACAGTAAACTGTGTTACGGGACAGTACTCTGTTACGGGACAGTAGAGGACAGTATACTGTGTTACCATAAGACCATAAGACCATAAGACATAGGAGCGGAAGTAAGGCCATTCGGCCCATCGAGTCCACTCCACCATTCAATCATGGTTGATTTCAACTCCATTTACCAGCTCTCTCCCCATAGCCCTTAATTCCTCGAGAAATCAAGAATTTATCAATTTCTGTCTTGAAGACGCTCAACGTCTCGGCCTCCACAGCCCTCTGTGGCAATGAATTCCACAGACCCACCACTCTCTGGCTGAAGAAATTTCTCCTCATCTCTGTTCTAAAGTGACTCCCTTTTATTCTAAGGCTGTGCCCCCGCGTCCTAGTCTCCCCTGTTAATGGAAACAACTTCCCTACGTCCATCCTATCTAAGCCGTTCATTATCTTGTAAGTTTCTATCAGATCTCCCCTCAACCTCCTAAACTCCAATGAATATAATCCCACGATCCTCAGACGTTCATCGTATGTCAGGCCTACCATTCCTGGGATCATCCGTGTGAATCTCCGCTGGACCCGCTCCAGTGCCAGTATGTCCTTCCTGAGGTGTGGGGCCCAAAATTGCTCACAGTACTCCAAATGGGGCCTAACCAGTGCTTTATAAAGCCTCAGAAGTACATCCCTGCTTTTGTATTCCAAGCCTCTTGAGATAAATGACAACATTACATTTGCTTTCCTAATTACGGACTCAACCTGCAAGTTTACCTTTAGAGAATCCTGGACTAGGACTCCCAAGTCCCTTTGCACTTTAGCATTATGAATTTTGTCACCGTTTAGAAAATAGTCCATGCCTCTATTCTTTTTTCCAAAGTGTACGACCTCGCACTTGCCCACGTTGAATTTCATCAGCCACTTCTTGGACCACTCTCCTAAACTGTCTAAATCTTTCTGCAGCCTCCCCACCTCCTCAATACTACCTGCCCCTCCACCTATCTTTGTATCATCGGCAAACTTGGCCAGAATGCTCCCAGTCCCGTCATCTAGATCGTTAATATATAAAGAGAACAGCTGTGGCCCCAACACTGAACCCTGCGGGACACCACTTGTCACCGGTTGCCATTCTGAGAAAGAACCTTTTATCCCAACTCTCTGCCTTCTGTCTGACAGCCAATCGTCAATCCATGTTAGTACCTTGCCTCGAATACCATGGGCCCTTATTTTACTCAGCAGTCTCCCGTGAGGCACCTTGTCAAAGGCCTTTTGGAAGTCAAGATAGATAACATCCATTGGCTCTCCTTGGTCTAACCTATTTGTTATCTCTTCAAAGAACTCTAACAGGTTTGTCAGGCACGACCTCCCCTTACTAAATCCATGCTGACTTGTCTTAATCCGACCCTGCACTTCCAAGAATTTAGAAATCTCATCCTTAACGATGGATTCTAGAATTTTGCCAACAACTGAGGTTAGGCTAATTGGCCTATAATTTTCCATCTTTTTTCTTGTTCCCTTCTTG
The DNA here is from genome assembly GCF_964213995.1 of Mustelus asterias. Lineage (NCBI taxonomy): Eukaryota > Metazoa > Chordata > Chondrichthyes > Carcharhiniformes > Triakidae > Mustelus > Mustelus asterias. The sequence goes on along the minus strand of NW_027594032.1, from coordinate 15,284 downwards.
AACAGTGGGGTTACAACAGCGATTTTCCAATCCTCTGGGACTTTCCCTGACTCCAGTGACTTTTGAAAGATCATAACTAACGCCTCCACTATTTCTTCAGCTATCTCCTTTAGAACTCTAGGATGTAGCCCATCTGGGCCCGGAGATTTATCAATTTTCAGACCTTTTAGTTTCTCTAGCACTTTCTCCTTTGTGATGGCAACCATATTCAACTCTGCCCCCTGACTTTCCTGAATTGTTGGGATATTACTCATGTCTTCTACTGTGAAGACTGACGCAAAGTACTTATTAAGTTCCTCAGCTATTTCCTTGTCTCCCATCACTAGATTACCAGCGTCATTTTGGAGCGGCCCAATGTCTACTTTTGCCTCCCGTTTGTTTTTAATGTACGGAACAGTACAGGACAGTAAACTGTGTTACGGGACAGTACAGGACAATACACTGTGTTACGGGACAGTACAGGACAGTACACTGTGTTACGGGACAGTACAGGACAATACACTGTGTTACAGGACAGTACACTGTTACGGTACAGTACAGGACAGTACACTGCGTTACGGGACAGTAAAGGACCATACACTGTGTTACGGGACAGTACAGGACAGTACACTTTGTTACGGGACAGTACAGGACAGTACACTGTGTTACGGGACAGTACAGGACAGTACACTGTGTTACGGGACAGTAAAGGACAGTACACTGTTATGGGACAGTACACTGTTACGGGACAGTATAGGACAGTACACTGTGTTACGGGACAGTACAGGACGATACACTGTGTTACAGGACAGTACACTGTGTTACGGGACAGTAAAGGACAGTACACTGTTACGGGACAGTACACTGTTACGGGACAGTATAGGACAGTACACTGTGTTACGGGACAGTACAGGACAATACACTGTGTTACAGGACAGTACACTGTGTTACGGGACAGTACAGGACAATACACTGTGTTACAGGACAGTACAGGACAATACACTGTGTTACAGGACAGTACACTGTGTTACGGGACAGTAAAGGACAATACACTGTGTTACGGGACAGTACACTGTTACGGGACAGTATAGGACAGTACACTGTGTTACGGGACAGTCCACTGTTACGGGACAGTATAGGACAGTAAACTGTGTTACGGGACAGTATAGGACAGTACACTGTGTTACGGGACAGTAAAGGACAATACACTGTGTTACGGGACAGTCCACTGTTACGGGACAGTACAGGACAGTACACTGTGTTACGGGACAGTACACTGTGTTACGGGACAGTACACTGTTACGGGACAGTATAGGACAGTACACTGTGTTACGGGACAGTACAGGACAGTACACTGTGTTACGGGACAGTACAGGACAATACACAGTGTTACGGGACAGTACAGGACAATACACAGTGTTACGGGACAGTACACTGTTACGGGACAGTATAGGACAGTACACTGTGTTACGGGACAGTACAGGACAATACACAGTGTTACGGGACAGTACACTGTTAGGGGACAGTATAGGACAGTACACTGTGTTACGGGACAGTCCACTGTTACGGGACAGTATAGGACAGTACACTGTGTTACGGGACAGTATAGGACAGTACACTGTGTTACGGGACAGTACAGGACAGTACACTGTGTTACGGGACAGTACAGGACAGTACACTGTGTTACGGGACAGTACAGGACAATACACTGTGTTACGGGACAGTACAGGACAGTACACTGTGTTACGGGACAGTATAGGACAGTACACTGTGTTACGGGACAGTACACTGTGTTACGGGACAGTGCAGGACAATACACTGTGTTACGGGACAGTATACTGTTCCGGGACAGTATAGGACAGTACACTGTGTTACGGGACAGTATAGGACAGTACACTGTGTTACGGGACAATCCACTGTTACGGGACAGTATAGGACAGTACACTGTGTTACGGGACAATCCACTGTTACGGGACAGTACAGGACAGTACACTGTGTTATGGGACAGTACTCTGTTACGGGACAGTATAGGACATTAAACTGTGTTACGGGACAGTACACTGTTACGGGACAGTACAGGACAATACACTGTGTTACGGGACAGTACAGGACAGTAAACTGTGTTACGGGACAGTACTCTGTTACGGGACAGTATAGGACAATACACTGTGTTACGGGACAGTACAGGACAGTAAACCGTGTTACGGGACAGTACTCTGTTACGGGACAGTACAGGACAGTACACTGTGTTACGGGACAGTACAGGACAGTAAACTGTGTTACGGGACAGTACTCTGTTACGGGACAGTACAGGACAGTACACTGTGTTACGGGACAGTACAGGACAGTACACTGTGTTACGGGACAGTACAGGACAGTAAACTGTGTTACGGGACAGTACAGGACAGTACACTGTGTTACGGGACAGTACAGGACAGTACACTGTGTTACGGGACAGTACAGGACAGTACACTGTGTTACGGGACAGTACAGGACAGTAAACTGTGTTACGGGACAGTACTCTGTTACGGGACAGTACAGAACAGTAAACTGTGTTATGGGACAGTACAGGACAGTACACTGTGTTACGGGACAGTACTCTGTTACGGGACAGTATTGGACAGTAAACTGTGTTACGGGACAGTACTCTGTTACGGGACAGTACAGGACAGTATACTGTGTTACGGGACAGTACAGGACAGTAAACTGTGTTATGGGACAGTACAGGACAGTACACTGTGTTACGGGACAGTACAGGACAGTAAACTGTGTTACGGGACAGTACAGGACAATACACTGTGTTACGGGACAGTACAGGACAGTACACTGTGTTACGGGACAGTCCACTGTTACGGGACAGTATAGGACAGTAAACTGTGTTACGGGACAGTATAGGACAGTACACTGTGTTACGGGACAGTACAGGACAATACACTGTGTTACGGGACAGTACACTGTTACGGGACAGTACAGGACAGTACACTGTGTTACGGGACAGTACACTGTTACGGGACAGTACAGGACAGTACACTGTGTTACGGGACAGTAAAGGACAATACACTGTGTTACGGGACAGTACACTGTTACGGGACAGTACAGGACAGTACACTGTGTTACGGGACAGTACACTGTTACGGGACAGTACAGGACAGTACACTGCGTTACGGGACAGTACACTGTTACGGACAGTACAGGACAGTACACTGTTACGGGACAGTACAGGACAGTACACTGTGTTACGGGACAGTACACTGTTACGGGACAGTACAGGACAGTACACTGTGTTACGGGACAGTACAGGACAGTACACTGTGTTACGGGACAGTACACTGTTACGGACAGTACAGGACAGTACACTGTTACGGGACAGTACAGGACAGTACACTGTGTTACGGGACAGTACACTGTTACGGGACAGTACAGGACAGTACACTGTGTTACGGGACAGTACACTGTTACGGGACAGTACAGGACAGTACACTGTTACGGGACAGTACAGGACAGTACACTGTGTTACGGGACAGTACACTGTTACGGGACAGTACAGGACAGTACACTGCGTTACGGGACAGTACACTGTTACGGACAGTACAGGACAGTACACTGTTACGGGACAGTACAGGACAGTACACTGTGTTACGGGACAGTACACTGTTACGGGACAGTACAGGACAGTACACTGTGTTACGGGACAGTACAGGACAGTAAACTGTGTTACGGGACAGTACAGGACAATACACTGTGTTACGGGACAGTACAGGACAGTACACTGTGTTACGGGACAGTACAGGACAGTAAACTGTGTTACGGGACAGTACAGGACAGTACACTGTTACGGGACAGTACAGGACAGTACACTGTTACGGGACAGTACAGGACAGTACACTGTGTTACGGGACAGTGCACTGTTACGGGACAGTACAGGACAGTACACTGTGTTACGGGACAGTACACTGTTACGGGACAGTACAGGACAGTACACTGTTACGGGACAGTACAGGACAGTACACTGTGTTACGGGACAGTACACTGTTACGGGACAGTACAGGACAGGACACTGTGTTACGGGACAGTACACTGTGTTACGGGACAGTACAGGTCAGTACACTGTGTTACGGGACAGTACACTGTTACGGGACAGTACAGGACAGTACACTGTTACGGGACAGTACAGGACAGGACACTGTGTTACGGGACAGTACACTGTGTTACGGGACAGTACAGGACAGTACACTGTGTTACGGGACAGTACACTGTGTTACGGGACAGTATAGGTCAGTACACTGTTACGGGAGAGTACACTGTGTTACGGGACAGTACACTGTGTTACGGGACAGTACAGGACAGTACACTGTGTTACGGGACAGTACACTGTGTTACGGGACAGTACAGGACAGTACACTGTGTTACGGGACAGTACACTGTGTTACGGGACAGTATAGGTCAGTACACTGTGTTACGGGACAGTACAGGACAGTACACTGTGTTACGGGACAGTACAGGACAGTACACTGTTACGGGACAGTATAGGACAGTACACTGTGTTACGGGACAGTACAGGTCAGTACACTGTGTTACGGGACAGTACAGGACAGTACACTGTTACGGGACAGTATAGGACAGTACACTGTGTTACGGGACAGTACAGGTCAGTACACTGTGTTACGGGACAGTACAGGACAGTACACTGTGTTACGGGACAGTACAGGACAATACACTGTGTTACGGGACAGTACAGGACAGTACACTGTTACGGGACAGTATAGGACAGTACACTGTGTTACGGGACAGTACAGGTCAGTACACTGTGTTACGGGACAGTACAGGACAATACACTGTGTTACGGGACAGTACAGGACAGTACACTGTGTTACGGGACAGTACAGGACAGTACACTGTGTTACGGGACAGTACACTGTGTTACGGGACAGTAAAGGACAGTACACTGTTACGGGACAGTACACTGTTACGGGACAGTATAGGACAGTACACTGTGTTACGGGACAGTACAGGACGATACACTGTGTTACAGGACAGTACACTGTGTTACGGGACAGTAAAGGACAGTACACTGTTACGGGACAGTACACTGTTACGGGACAGTATAGGACAGTACACTGTGTTACGGGACAGTACAGGACAATACACTGTGTTACAGGACAGTACACTGTGTTACGGGACAGTACAGGACAATACACTGTGTTACAGGACAGTACAGGACAATACACTGTGTTACAGGACAGTACACTGTGTTACGGGACAGTAAAGGACAATACACTGTGTTACGGGACAGTACACTGTTACGGGACAGTATAGGACAGTACACTGTGTTACGGGACAGTCCACTGTTACGGGACAGTATAGGACAGTAAACTGTGTTACGGGACAGTACACTGTGTTACGGGACAGTAAAGGACAATACACTGTGTTACGGGACAGTCCACTGTTACGGGACAGTACAGGACAGTACACTGTGTTACGGGACAGTACACTGTGTTACGGGACAGTAAAGGACAATACACTGTGTTACGGGACAGTACACTGTTACGGGACAGTATAGGACAGTACACTGTGTTACGGGACAGTACAGGACAGTACACTGTGTTACGGGACAGTACACTGTGTTACGGGACAGTATAGGACAGTACACTGTGTTACGGGACAGTACAGGACAATACACAGTGTTACGGGACAGTACAGGACAATACACAGTGTTACGGGACAGTACACTGTTACGGGACAGTATAGGACAGTACACTGTGTTACGGGACAGTACAGGACAATACACAGTGTTACGGGACAGTACACTGTTAGGGGACAGTATAGGACAGTACACTGTGTTACGGGACAGTCCACTGTTACGGGACAGTATAGGACAGTACACTGTGTTACGGGACAGTATAGGACAGTACACTGTGTTACGGGACAGTACAGGACAGTACACTGTGTTACGGGACAGTACAGGACAGTACACTGTGTTACGGGACAGTACAGGACAATACACTGTGTTACGGGACAGTACAGGACAGTACACTGTGTTACGGGACAGTATAGGACAGTACACTGTGTTACGGGACAGTACACTGTGTTACGGGACAGTGCAGGACAATACACTGTGTTACGGGACAGTATACTGTTCCGGGACAGTATAGGACAGTACACTGTGTTACGGGACAGTATAGGACAGTACACTGTGTTACGGGACAATCCACTGTTACGGGACAGTACAGGACAGTACACTGTGTTATGGGACAGTACTCTGTTACGGGACAGTATAGGACATTAAACTGTGTTACGGGACAGTACACTGTTACGGGACAGTACAGGACAATACACTGTGTTACGGGACAGTACAGGACAGTAAACTGTGTTACGGGACAGTACTCTGTTACGGGACAGTATAGGACAATACACTGTGTTACGGGACAGTACAGGACAGTAAACCGTGTTACGGGACAGTACTCTGTTACGGGACAGTACAGGACAGTACACTGTGTTACGGGACAGTACAGGACAGTAAACTGTGTTACGGGACAGTACTCTGTTACGGGACAGTACAGGACAGTACACTGTGTTACGGGACAGTACAGAACAGTAAACTGTGTTATGGGACAGTACAGGACAGTACACTGTGTTACGGGACAGTACTCTGTTACGGGACAGTATTGGACAGTAAACTGTGTTACGGGACAGTACTCTGTTACGGGACAGTACAGGACAGTATACTGTGTTACGGGACAGTACAGGACAGTAAACTGTGTTATGGGACAGTACAGGACAGTACACTGTGTTACGGGACAGTACAGGACAGTAAACTGTGTTACGGGACAGTACAGGACAATACACTGTGTTACGGGACAGTACAGGACAGTACACTGTGTTACGGGACGGTCCACTGTTACGGGACAGTATAGGACAGTAAACTGTGTTACGGGACAGTATAGGACAGTACACTGTGTTACGGGACAGTACAGGACAATACACTGTGTTACGGGACAGTACACTGTTACGGGACAGTACAGGACAGTACACTGTGTTACGGGACAGTACACTGTTACGGGACAGTACAGGACAGTACACTGTGTTACGGGACAGCAAAGGACAATACACTGTGTTACGGGACAGTACACTGTTACGGGACAGTACAGGACAGTACACTGTGTTACGGGACAGTACACTGTTACGGGACAGTACAGGACAGTACACTGCGTTACGGGACAGTACACTGTTACGGACAGTACAGGACAGTACACTGTTACGGGACAGTACAGGACAGTACACTGTGTTACGGGACAGTACACTGTTACGGGACAGTACAGGACAGTACACTGTGTTACGGGACAGTACAGGACAGTACACTGTGTTACGGGACAGTACACTGTTACGGACAGTACAGGACAGTACACTGTTACGGGACAGTACAGGACAGTACACTGTGTTACGGGACAGTACACTGTTACGGGACAGTACAGGACAGTACACTGTGTTACGGAACAGTACACTGTTACGGGACAGTACAGGACAGTACACTGTTACGGGACAGTACAGGACAGTACACTGTGTTACGGGACAGTACACTGTTACGGGACAGTACAGGACAGTACACTGCGTTACGGGACAGTACACTGTTACGGACAGTACAGGACAGTACACTGTTACGGGACAGTACAGGACAGTACACTGTGTTACGGGACAGTACACTGTTACGGGACAGTACAGGACAGTACACTGTGTTACGGGACAGTACAGGACAGTAAACTGTGTTACGGGACAGTACAGGACAATACACTGTGTTACGGGACAGTACAGGACAGTACACTGTGTTACGGGACAGTACAGGACAGTAAACTGTGTTACGGGACAGTACAGGACAGTACACTGTTACGGGACAGTACAGGACAGTACACTGTTACGGGACAGTACAGGACAGTACACTGTGTTACGGGACAGTGCACTGTTACGGGACAGTACAGGACAGTACACTGTGTTACGGGACAGTACACTGTTACGGGACAGTACAGGACAGTACACTGTTACGGGACAGTACAGGACAGTACACTGTGTTACGGGACAGTACACTGTTACGGGACAGTACAGGACAGGACACTGTGTTACGGGACAGTACACTGTGTTACGGGACAGTACAGGTCAGTACACTGTGTTACGGGACAGTACACTGTTACGGGACAGTACAGGACAGTACACTGTTACGGGACAGTACAGGACAGGACACTGTGTTACGGGACAGTACACTGTGTTACGGGACAGTACAGGACAGTACACTGTGTTACGGGACAGTACACTGTGTTACGGGACAGTATAGGTCAGTACACTGTTACGGGAGAGTACACTGTGTTACGGGACAGTACACTGTGTTACGGGACAGTACAGGACAGTACACTGTGTTACGGGACAGTACACTGTGTTACGGGACAGTACAGGACAGTACACTGTGTTACGGGACAGTACACTGTGTTACGGGACAGTATAGGTCAGTACACTGTGTTACGGGACAGTACAGGACAGTACACTGTGTTACGGGACAGTACAGGACAGTACACTGTTACGGGACAGTATAGGACAGTACACTGTGTTACGGGACAGTACAGGTCAGTACACTGTGTTACGGGACAGTACAGGACAGTACACTGTTACGGGACAGTATAGGACAGTACACTGTGTTACGGGACAGTACAGGTCAGTACACTGTGTTACGGGACAGTACAGGACAGTACACTGTGTTACGGGACAGTACAGGACAATACACTGTGTTACGGGACAGTACAGGACAGTACACTGTTACGGGACAGTATAGGACAGTACACTGTGTTACGGGACAGTACAGGTCAGTACACTGTGTTACGGGACAGTACAGGACAATACACTGTGTTACGGGACAGTACAGGACAGTACACTGTGTTACGGGACAGTACAGGACAGTACACTGTGTTACGGGACAGTACACTGTGTTACGGGACAGTACAGGACAGTACACTGTGTTACGGGACAGTACACTGTGTTACGGGACAGTACACTGTGTTACGGGACAGTACACTGTGTTACGGGACAGTACACTGTGTTACGGGACAGTACACTGTGTTACGGGACAGTACACTGTGTTACGGGACAGTACACTGTGTTACGGGACAGTACAGGACAATACACTGTGTTACGGGACAGTACAGGACAGTACACTGTGTTACGGGACAGTACACTGTGTTACGGGACAGTGCAGGACAGTACACTGTGTTACGGGACAGTACACTGTGTTACGGGACAGTACACTGTGTTACGGGACAGTACACTGTGTTACGGGACAGTACACTGTGTTACGGGACAGTACACTGTGTTACGGGACAGTACAGGACAATACACTGTGTTACGGGACAGTACAGGACAGTACACTGTGTTACGGGACAGTACAGGTCAGTACACTGTGTTACGGGACAGTACACTGTGTTACGGGACAGTACACTGTGTTACGGGACAGTACACTGTGTTACGGGACAGTACACTGTGTTACGGGACAGTACACTGTGTTACGGGACAGTACAGGACAATACACTGTGTTACGGGACAGTACAGGACAGTACACTGTGTTACGGGACAGTACAGGTCAGTACACTGTGTTACGGGACAGTACACTGTGTTACGGGACAGTACAGGACAATACACTGTGTTACGGGACAGTACAGGACAGTACACTGTGTTACGGGACAGTACAGGTCAGTACACTGTGTTACGGGACAGTACAGGACAGTACACTGTGTTACAGGACAGTACAGGACAGTACACTGTTACGGGACAGTACAGGACAATACACTGTGTTACAGGACAGTACAGGACAGTACACTGTTACGGGACAGTACAGGACAGTACATTGTGTTACGGGACAGTACAGGACAGTACACTGTTACGGGACAGTACAGGTCAGTACACTGTGTTACAGGACAGTACAGGACAGTACACTGTGTTACAGGACAGTACAGGACAGTACACTGTTACGGGACAGTACAGGACAATACACTGTGTTACGGGACAGTACAGGACAGTACACTGTTACGGGACAGTACAGGACAATACACTGTGTTACAGGACAGTACAGGACAGTACACTGTTACGGGACAGTACAGGTCAGTACACTGTGTTACGGGACAGTACAGGACAGTACACTGTGTTACAGGACAGTACAGGACAGTACACTGTGTTACGGGACAGTACAGGACAGTACATTGTGTTACGGGACAGTACAGGACAGTACACTGTGTTACGGGACAGTACACTGTTACGGGACAGTACAGGACA
>NW_027594031.1:0-23005 GCF_964213995.1 Mustelus asterias | reverse complement strand
CTCAGAAAGGGAGGCCAAAACTGCACACAATACTCTCGGTGTGGCCTCACCAAGGCCCTGTATAATTGCAACAACACATCCCTGCTCCTGTACTCTAAACCTCTCGCAATGAAGGCCAACATACCATTTGCCTTCTTTACCGCCTGCTGCACCTGCATGCTTACCTTCAGCGACTGGTGCACAAGGACATCCAGGTCCCGCTGCACACTCCCCTTTCCCAATTTGCTGCCATTCAGGTAGTAATCTCCCTTTTTGGTTTTGCTTCCAGAGTGAATAACCTCACATTTATCCAAATTATACTGCATCTGCCATTGATTAGCCCACTCACCCAACCTGTCCAGATCATTCTGAAGGATCTCTGCATCCTCGTCACAGTTCACCCTCCCACCCAACTTGATATCATCTGCAAACTTTGAGATGTGACGTTTTGTTCCCTCATCCAAGTCATTAATATATATTGTGAATAGCTGGGGTCCCAGCACCAATCCCTGTGGCACCCCACTGGTTACTGCCTGCCAACTTGAAAAGCACCCATTAATTGGATCGGCACAGTGACACAGTGGTTAGCACTGCTGCCTCACAGCGCCAGGGACCCGGGTTCAATTCCGACCTTGGGTCACTGTCTGTATGGAGTTTGCACATTCTCCCTGTGTCTGCGTGGGTTTCCTCCGGGTGCTCCGGTTTCCTCCCACAGTCCAAAGATGTACGGGTTAGGATGATTGGCAACGCTAAATTGCCCCTTAGTGTAAGGGGGACTAGCTGGGGTAAAACCTGGGGTTATGGGAATAGGGCCTGGGTGGGATTGTGGTTGGTGCAGACCCGATGGGCCGAATGGCCTCCTTCTGCACTGTAGGGATTCTATTCTAATTCCTACTCTGTTTCCTCTCTGCCAACCAGTTTTCTATCCATCTCAATACCCATGCGCTTTAATCTTGCATGATAATCTCTTATGCGGGACTTTGTCAAATGCTTTCTGAAAGTCCAAATATACCACATTGACTGGTCAACTCTACTAGTTACATTTTCAAAGAATTCCAACAGATTTGTCAAGCATGATTTCCCCTTCATAAATCCATGCTGACTCTGTCTGATCCTGCCACTGCTTTCTAAATGCTCTGCTATAAAGTCCTTGATAATGGTTTCGAGAATTTTGCCCACTACCGATGTTAGGTTTACGCATCTATAATTCCCTGTTTTCTCTCTCTGCCTCCATTTTTGAATATTGGAGTGACATTAGCTATCCTCCAATCTGCAGGGACAGTTCCAGAGTCTATAGAATCCTGGAAGATGATCACCAATGCATCCACTATTTCTAGAGCCACTTCCTTAAGTATTCTGAGATGTAGACTTTCAGGCTCTGGGGATTTATCCGCCTTCAATGCCATCAATTTTCTCAGCACCATTTCGCTACTAATATTGATCTCCCTCAGTTCTTCCCTCTCACTAAATCTTGCAATCTTGGTCAGCATGGATTTGTTAAAGGAAGGTCTTGCCTCACAAATTTGAATTCTTTGAGGAAGTGATAAGAAGGGTTGATGAAGGTCGTGCAGTGGATGTTGTCTCCATGGATTTTAGAAAGGTGTTTGACAAGGTCCCACTTGGCAGATTGGTCAAAAAAGTAAAAGCCCATAGGATACAGAGTAATGTGGCAAATTGAATCAAAATTTAGCTTAGAAACAGAAAATGAAAGGTAATGGTCAATGGATGCCCTTGTGAATGGAAAGTTGTTTCAAGTGGTGTTCCTCCGGTGTTGGGACCCTTGCTGTTTGTGTTATTTATTAACGATTTGGACATGAACATGCGGGGCACGATTGAGAAATCTGTAGATGACACAAAGTTTGGCCAAGTAGTGGATAGTTTTGAGGATATGGACCGGGTGCAGGAAAATGGGATTACTGCACCTTTAGTTGGAGGTAACGTTGGTGCAGACTCAATAAGCTGAAGGGCCTTTTCTGCATTGTGTGACTCTTGGTCAAACAGTTATAAGGAGTACACAATAAATGAGAATATACTAAGAGGGGTAGATAAAGTGAGAGATCTTGGCGTACAAGTACACAGGTCTCAAAAGGCAAGTTGTAAAGCAGGCATATGGAATGCTCTCCTTCATTGACAAGAGGTATAGAATATAAAAGTAGGGATATAATGAGGAAACTGTATGAAACACTGGTAAGACCTCAGCTGAAATTTTGTGTATAGTTCTGGACACCACATTTATAGGAAGGACATAATTGGCCTGGAGAGAGAGTGCCGAGGAGGTTTACAAGAATGTTGCTCGGGCTGGAGAATTGTAGCTATGAGGAGAAATTGGAGAACATAGAAAGCCACAGCACAAACAGGCCCTTCGGCCCACAAGTTGCGCCGATCACATCCCCACCTCTAGGCCTATCTATAGCCCTCAATCCCATTAAATCCCATGTACTCATCCAGAAGTCTCTTAAAAGACCCCAACGGGTTTGCCTCCACCACCACCGACGTCAGCCGATTCCACTCACCCACCACCCTCTGAGTGAAAAACTTACCCCTGACATCTCCTCTGTACCTACCCCCCAGCACCTTAAACCTGTGTCCTCTCGTAGCAACCATTTCAGCCCTTGGAAATAGCCTCTGAGAGTCTACCCTATCCAGACCTCTCAACATCTTGTAAACCTCTATCAGGTCACCTCTCATCCTTCGTCTCTCCAGGGAGAAGAGACCAAGCTCCCTCAACCTATCCTCATAAGGCATGCCCCCCAATCCAGGCAACATCCTTGTAAATCTCCTCTGCACCCTTTCAATGGCTTCAACATCTTTCCTGTAATGAGGTGACCAGAACTGCGCGCAGTACTCCAAGTGGGGTCTAACCAGGGTCCTATAAAGCTGCAGCATTATCTCCCGACTCCTAAACTCAATCCCTCGATTAATGAAGGCCAGTACGCCGTACGCCTTCTTGACCGCATCCTCCACCTGCGAGGCCGATTTAAGAGTCCTATGGACCCGGACCCCAAGGTCCTTCTGATCCTCTACACTGCTAAGAATGGTACCCTTCATATTATACTGCTGCTTCATCCCATTGGATCTGCCAAAATGGATCACCACACACTTATCCGGGTTGAAGTCCATCTGCCACTTCTCCGCCCAGTCTTGCATTCTATCTATGTCTCGCTGCAACTTCTGACATCTCCCCAAACTATCCACCACAACACCACCTACCTTGGTGTCGTCAGCAAACTTACCAACCCATCCCTCCACTTCCTCATCCAGGTCATTTATGAAAATGACAAACAGCAAGGGTCCCAGAACAGATCCCTGGGGCACTCCACTGGTCACTGACCTCCATGCAGAGAAAGACCCCTCCACAGCCACACTCTGCCTTCTGCAGGCAAGCCAGTTCTGGATCCACAAGGCAACAGCCCCTTGGATCCCATGCCCTCTCACTTTCTCAAGAAGTCTTGCATGGGGGACCTTATCGAACGCCTTGCTGAAGTCCATATAGACCACATCCACCGCTCTTCCTTCGTCAATGTGTTTGGTCACATTTTCAAAGAACTCAACCAGGCTCGTAAGGCACGACCTGCCCTTGACAAAGCCGTGCTGACTACTTTTGATCATACTAAACTTCTCTAGATGATCATAAATCCTGTCTCTCAGGATCCTCTCCATCAACTTACCAACCACTGAGGTTAGACTCACCGGTCGGTAATTTCCCGGGCTGTCCCTGTTCCCTTTCTTGAATATAGGGACCACATCTGCAATCCTCCAATCCTCCGGAACCTCTCCCGTCTCCATCGACGATGCAAAGATCATCGCCAAAGGCTCCGCAATCTCCTCCCTCGCCTCCCACAGTAACCTGGGGTACATCCCATCCGGTCCCGGCGACTTACCAACCTTGATGCCATTCAATAGTTCCAACACATCCTCTTTCTTTATGTCCACATGCTCGATCCTTTCTGTCCACCGCAAACCAGCAGTACAACCACCCAGATCCCTTTCCACCGTGAATACCGAGGTAAAGTATTCATTAAGCAGCTCCGCCATTTCTAACGGTTCCGCACAAACTTTTCCCCCTTCACCTTTTAAGGGTCCTATGCCTTCACATCTCATCCTTTTACTCTTGACATATTTGTAGAAAGCCTTGGGGTTCTCCTTAATCTTACCCGCCAAGGCCTTCTCATGACCCCTTCTCGCTCTCCTAATTTCCTTCTTAAGCTCCTTCCTACATCCCGTATACTCCTCTAAATCCTTAACACCTCCTAGCTCTCTGAGCCTTCTGTACGCCTCTCTTTTCTTATTCACCAGGTTCATCACAACCTTCGTGCACCACGGTTCCCGTACCCTACCAACACCCCCCTGTCTCATCGGAACGTTGTCATGCAGAGCTCCAGACAAACATTCCTTGAAAATCCTCCACTTTCCTTCGGTACTTTTCCCCAAGAATGCCTCCTTCCAATTTACCCATCTAATTTCCTCCCTGATGACACTGTATTTCCCTTTACTCCAGAGAAACACTTTCCTAGCCTGCCTGATCCTATCTCTTTCCAATGCTATCGTGAAGGAGATAGAATTATGATCGCTATCCCCAAGATGCTCACCCACCGAGAGATCCTCCACCTGTCCAGGTTCATTAGCCAGCACCAGATCAAGTACAGCCTCTCCTCTAGTAGGCTTATCCACATACTGTGTCAGGAAACTCTCCTGGACACACCTAACAAACTCCTCTCCATCCAAACCCCTAGCCCTAGGGATATTCCAATCTATGTTTGGGAAATTAAAATCTCCCATCACGACAACTCTGTTATTCCTACATCTCTCCAGGATCTGTTTCCCCATCTGCTCCTCAACATCTCTGTTACTATTGGGCGGCCTATAGAAAACACCCAGCAACGTTACCGACCCCTTCCTGTTCCTAACCTCCACCCACAGAGACTCCGTAGTCAATCCCTCCACGGCGTCCACCTTCTCTACAGCCGTGACACTATCCCTAATCAACAGTGCCACTCCCCCCCCCTCTCTTGCCTCCCTCCCTGTCCTTCCTGAAACATCTAAAACCCGGCACCTGAAGCACCCAGTCCTGTCCCTGAGACATCCAAGTCTCCGTAATGGCCACCACATCACAATTCGAAGCAGCAATCCACGCTCTAAGCTCATCCACTTTATTCACTACACTCCTGGCATTAAAATAGACACATCTCAGACCTTCAGCCTGAGCACTTCCCTTCTCCATCACTCGTCTAACCTCCCTCTTACCCTGTTTACATTCCTTATCTATTTGCGAGCTAACCTCCTCGCTCTCAGTCCCCTCATTTCGATTCCCTCCCCCCAACCTTTCTAGTTTAAAGTCTCTCCAGTAGCCTTAGCCAACCTTCCCGCCAGGATATTGGTCCCCCTGGGATTCAAGTGCCACCCGTCTTTTTTAAACAGGTCACACCTGCCCCTAAAGAGGTCCCAATGATCCAAGTACCCAAATCCTTGTCCCTTGCTCCAGTCCCTCAGCCACGCATTCATTCTCCACCGATTCCTGTTCTCACTCTCCCGCGGCACAGGCAGCAATCCCGAGATTACTACCTTTGCATTCCTCTTTCTCAGCTGTCTACCTAACTCCCTATATTCTCTTTTCATGACCCCTTCCCTCTTCCTACCTATGTCAGCAGTACCTATATGCATCACGACCTTCGGCTCCTCTCCCTCCCCCTTCAGGATTTCTGGGACTCGACCAGAGACATCCTGGACCCCTGCACCAGGGAGGCAAACCACCATCCGAGAGTCCCGTCTGTGTCCGCAAAAGCGCCTATCTGACCCCCTCACCGTAGAGTCCCCAATTAGCACTACCCTCCTTTCCTTACCCTTTTGCACTACTGGGCCAGGCTCAGCTCCAGAGACACTGCCACCGCTGCTTCCCCCAGGTGGGCTGTCCACCCCAGTAGTACTCAGACAGGAGTACTTATTATTAAGGGGCACATCCACCGGGGTGCTCACCATCAACTGAGCTTTCTCCTTCCTCACTGTTACCCAGTTACCCTCCTCCCGTGGTCCCGGTGTGACCACCTGCCGATAGCTCCTGTCAATGACCTCCTCACTATCCCTAACCCGGCGAAGGTCCTCGAGCTGCAATTCCAGTTCCCTAACATGGTCCCTTAGGAACCGCAGCTCAACACACCCAGCACAGATATGGTCGTCCGGGAGGCTAGGAGCCTCCAGGACCTCCCACATCCTACATTGGGAACAACATACTGGCCTCACACTCATAATTGCCCCTTTAAACACACAGGGAAAAAAAAAAGTGAATGAAAATTTTAAACTTACCTTTCCTCCTCCTGTTTTCTCCAAAGCCCTGCTCTCACTGGGTCTTTTTTTTTAGGTTAGAGGAGGAGGGAGGGTGGGATACTCTACAAGTGTAGAGTATCGGGATTCCTCTCTGTTCCAATTTATTGGGGAAAAAAAAAATCTCTCTCTCCCAGACCTCCCTGCGCGACCACTTCCGGGTTTAGATATTTTTAAAGAAAAAACCCGCGAAAAAGTAAGTTAAAAATAACAGCGCTTACCCGCAGCACTCCTCTCGCGAATCTCTCCCTCTCTGCTGCACTTCCAAGACGCAATGAGCTCCAAGACGCAATGAGAACATAGAACAGTACAGCACAGAACAGGCCCTTCGGCCCACGATGTTGTGCCGAGCTTTGTCTGAAACCTACATCAAGCTATTTCCTCCCTATCATCCCGAAGTACTCCATGTGCCTATCCAATAGCTTCTTAAATGTTCCTAAAGTTTCTGACTCCACTATCACTGCAGGCAGTCCATTCCACACCCCAACCACTCTCTGAGTAAAAAACCTACCTCGGACACCCTTCCTATATCTCCCACCATGAACCCTATAGTTATGCCCCCTAGTTACCGCTCCATTCACCCGAGGAAATAGTCTTTGAACGTTCACTCTATCTATCCCCCTCATCATCTTATAAACCTCTATCAAATCTCCTCTCAACCTCCTCCGCTCCAAAGAGAAAAGCCCAAGTTCCCTCAACCTTTCCTCATAAGACCTACCCTCCAAACCAGGCAGCATCCTGGTAAATCTCCTTTGCACTCTTTCCAGTGTCTCCACATCCTTCTTGTAGTGAGGTGACCAGAACTGCACACAATCTTCCAAATGTGGTCTCACCAAGGTCCTGTACAGTTGCAGCATAATCCCACGGTTCTTAAACTCAAACCCCCTGTTAATGAACGCCAACACACTATAGGCCTTCTTCACGGCTCTATCCACTTGAGTGGCCACCTTCAGAGATCTATGGATATGAACCCCAAGATCTCTCTGTTCCTCCACAGTCTTCAGAACCCTACCTTTGACCCTGTAATCCACATTTAAATTTGTCCTACCAAAATGAATCACCTCGCATTTGTCAGGGTTAAACTCCATTTGCCATTTTTCAGCCCAGCTCTGCATCCTATCTATATCTCTTTGCAGCCTACAACAGCCCTCCACCTCATCCACTACTCCACCAATCTTGGTGTCATCAGCAAATTTACTGATCCACCCTTCAGCCCCCTCCTCTAAGTCATTAATAAAAATCACAAAGAGCAGAGGACCAAGCACTGATCCCTGTGGCACTCCGCTGGTAACCGGTTTCCAGTCCGAAAATTTTCCATCCACCACCACCCTCTGTCTTCTGTTAGATAGCCAGTTACCTCTCCAATCGGCCAAACTTCCCTCTATCCCACACATCCTTACTTTCTTCATAACTCGACCATGGGGGACTTTGTCAAACGCCTTACTAAAATCCATGTATATGGAAGAAGTTGGGGTTATTTTCCTTGGAACAAAGAAGGCTGAGGGGTGACTTGATAGAGGAAGAGAGAGTGGACAGGATAAAATTGTTTCCCTTGGTGGAGAATTCTAGAACCAGGAGGCATCGATTCAAGTTAAGTGGCAGTAAGAGTAGAGGAAGAACATTTTTACGCAGAACATGGTGGGTGTCTGGAATTCGCTCCTAACCAGCATGTCTTTCGAAGTGTGGGAGGAAAGCTCTGTCTGATAGCTGAGGTGAAACTATTCAGTTGAAACACCGCCTTTTGAGACAGGCTGAGGTCTTGAAATTTTTTTTTAAGGATATTAAAAGATATACAGGATTAATTTAAATTTACTCGGCAAAAATGGTAGATAATTTTTTTATAAAGCATTTTGAATGATTTAATATTAATAATGTTTTTAATATTGTGCAGAGCTGCCTGCTGAGCCAAACTTCTACGTGATATCTGTGCATTATCTACAGCTTGCATCTCAATGATGCTTTGGGGGTATATGATTCATATGACAATCTTGCAGAATAACAGAATTGCAATTATATAAGATATATTATTAATTTAAGATGAGAGGGGAAAGATTTAAAAGGGACCTGAGGTGCAACTCCTTCAGAGGATGGTGCACATATGGAATGAGCTGCCAGAGAAAGTGGTGAGGCAGATTCAATCGCAACATGTGCCTATTCCAATCTATTCCATCTATTCCAAAGATGTGCGGGTTAGGTTGACTGGCCATGCTAAAATTGCCCTTAGTGTCCTGAGATGCGTAGGTTAGAGGGATTAGTGGGTAAACATGTAGGGATATGGGGGTAGGGCCTGGGTGGGATTGTGGTTGGTACAGACTCGATGGGCCGAATGGCCTCTTTCTGTGCTGTAGGGTTTCTATGATTCTATGTAAAAAGCATTGGGCTAAGTGTATGGATGGGAAAGGATTCGAGGGTTATGGGCCAAACGCGGGCAATTGAGACTAACTGGGTGGGTACCATGGTTGGCATGGACTGGTTGGCCTGTTTCTGTGCTGTATTGCTCTATGACTCTAGTTCTGATCAGTAAATTGAGTAAAGTCCTCATGCTAAGGTCTTAAGCCTGAGCAAAGCAAACTATTTAGGAATGAGAGGCGAGTTGGCTAAGGTCGATTGAGAACTCGTTTAAAAGACACAATGGTAGACCAGCAATGGCATTTAAATAATACATAATTTACAAGAAATACATTAAAAAACCCAGTGAAAAATTGCTCCACCCATAGAACATAGAGAACATAGAAAAGCTACAGCACAAACAGGCCCTTCGGCCCACAAGTGGCGTCGACCATGTCCCTACCTATTAGGCTTACCTATAACCTTCCATCTTACTAACTTCCATGAACTTATCCAAAAGTCTCTCAAAAGACCCTATCGAATCCGCCTCCACCACCACTACCAGCAGCCGATTCCACTCACCTACCACCCTCAGTGAAAAACTTACCCCTAACATCTCCTCTGTACCTACTCCCCAGCACCCTAAACCTGTGACCTCTTGTGGCAACCATTTCAGCCCTGGGTAAAAGCCTCCGAGAATCCACTCTATCAATACCCCTCAACATCTTATACACCTCTATCAGGTCACCTCTCATCCTTCGCCTCTCCAAGGAGAAAAGACTTAGCTCTCTCAACCTATCCTCATAAGGCATGCCACCTAATCCAGGCAACATCCTTGTAAATCTCCTCTGCACCCTTTCTATGGCTTCCACATCCTTTCTGTAATGAGGCGACCAGAACTGGGCACAGTACTCCAGGTGAGGTCTGACCAGCGTCCTATATAGCTGCAGCATTATCTCCCGATTTCTAAACTCAATTCCTCTATTGCTGAAGGCCAGTATTCCATACGCCTTCTTAACTACCGCCTCTACCTGCGACGCTACTTTGAGCGTCCTATGAACCCGGACCCCAGGATCTTCTGATCTTCCACACTGCCAAGCGTCTTACCCTTAATATTATATTCTTTCATCCTATTTGACTTGCCAAAATGAACCACCACACACTTATCAGGGTTGAAGTCCATCTGTCACTTCTCCGCCCAGTCTTTGCATCTCATCTATGTCTCGTTGCAACTGCTGACATCCCTCTACACTATCCACAACACCACCAACCTTTGTGTCATCAGCAAACTTGCCAACCCATCCTTCCACTTCCTCATCCAGGTCATTTATAAAAATCAGAAGGAGCAAGGGCCCCAGAACAGATCCCTGGGGCACTCCACTGGTGACCGACCTCCATGCTGAAAAAGACCCATCTACAACCACTCTGCCTTCTGTGGGCAAGCCAGTTCTGAATCCACAAAGCAATGTCCCCTTGTATCCCATGCCCCTTCACTTTCTCAATAAGCCTTGCATGGGCACCTTATCAAACGCCTTGCTGAAATCCATATAAACTCCATCTACCGTTCTTCCCTTGTCTCTGTGTCTAGTTACATCTTCAAAAAATTCAATTAGGCTTGTAAGGCATGATCTGCCTTGGACAAAGCCGTGCTGGCTCTTTCTGATCATACTATTCCTTTCCAGATGTTCATAAATCCTGCCTCTCCGGATCTTCTCCATCAACTTACTAACCACTGAGGTTAGACTCACTGGTCTATAATTTCCTGGGCCATCTCTTCTCCCTTTCTTGAATAACGGAACCACATCCGCAATCCTCCGGAACCTCTCCCGTCTCCATTGATGACACAAAGATCATCGCCAGAGGCTCAGCAATCTCTTCCCTCGCCTCCCCCAGTAACCTGGGGTACATCCCATCCGGTCCCGTCGATTTATCTAACTTGATGCTTTTCAAAAGCTCCAACACATCCTTTTTCCTAATATCCACGTGCTCAATCTTCTCAGTCCACTGCAAGTCTGCACTGCAACTACCAAGATCCTTTTCTACTGAATACTGAAGTAAAGTATTCATTGAGTACCTCTGCCATTTCTACCGGTTCTATACAGACTTTCCCACCCAGGGCGAATGCAAAATTCATGATTGTATTAGAGCTAAAGGAGAGGCTTGAAATGTTGCCAACAAGAATAAGCCTGAAGATTGTAGAATTCGGCAAAGGAGCACCAAGAAGTTGATAAAGAGAGAATATGAGGGTAGACTAACCAGCATTATAAACAGATTGTGAAAGATTCAGTAAAAATGTAAAAAGGAAAAGATTGGTGAAAATGACCATCCTTTTTTTTGTGGGATGTTGGCCAATCCCTAATCTGATTTACTAGGCCCTTTCAGAGGGCAGAGTTAGCTGTATTGCTGTGGGTCTTGCATGTAGGCCAGACCAACAAAGGGTGGCAGATTTCCTTCCCTAAAGGATACCAGTGAACCAGGTGGGTTTTTACAGCAATTGGTGATAGTTTTGTGGTCACCACTAACTTTTCAAAAAAAAAAGAACAAATTGGGTTTCAAATCCCACCAGCTGCTCTGGTGGGATTTGAACCCGTGCCCCAAGAGGATCCGCTTGGGCCTTTGCTCACCCAGTGACATTATCACAATATGCTCGAACATGGGCCAGAGTGTGGACTAGGGGATTTTCACAGTAACTTCATTGCAGTGTGAATGTAAGCTTACTTGTGACTAATAAATAAACTTTACCACCATCTCCCCATGTTGAAGCAGAGACAGGTAAAATTATAATGGGGAACAAGGAAACGAAAGAGACATTAAACACACTTTATACCTATCTTCACAGTGGAGACAAAAAATAATTCCTGAAATAATGGGGAACCAAGGGTCTGGCAAGAATGTGGAACTTCAAGAAATCAGGAAAAACTGCTGGAAATAGCAGGTAAAGAAATCAATGCAGGATTGGAAAAAATAATGGGGCTGAGTGGCAACAGATTCCCTGGAGCTGAAGACCTCCAACCCAGGTTTTAAGAGGGGCAGCTGCAGAAATAATGGTTTTGATCTTCCAGAATTCTTCTGATTATAGAACATTTCTGAAAGATTGGAAGGTAGAATATACCCTGCTATTTAAGGAAGAGAGAAAAGGATCAGTTAGCCTAACATCAGTAGTGGCAAAAGGCCCAAAGCTATTGTTAAGGACATGACAGCATGGTACTTAGACAACCAGAATATGATTAAGTTGAGTCAACATGGATTTATGAAAGGAAATCATATCTGATGAATCTGTTTGAGTTATTTGTTGATGTAGGATGGACAAGAGGGATCTAGTGGATGTGGTGTATTTGGATCATAAAAAAACATTTGATAAGATGCTGCCACACAAGAGCTTCCTACACAAAATGAGGACTCATGGCATTGGAGGTAATATATGAGCATGGATTAAAGATTGGCTAATGGACAGAAACCGGAAATTAACAGGGCATTTTGAGTTGAGAGGGGTACCTGCAGGATCAATACTTGGACCTCAGCTCTTTACAATCTATATTAATGACTTGGATAAGGAGCGTAATATATCTGAGTTCACTGGCGATACAAAGTTAGGGGAAAAGTAGACTGTTAAGAGGCTGCAGAGGGATATAGATAGACTGGGTAGTTGGGCAGGCACATGGTAGTTGGAATACAGCATGGCAAAGTGTGAAGTTACCCACTTTAGTTGGAAAAATAACTAGATAAAATATTTTTTGAATTGTGAGAATGAGAAATGTTTGCATTCAGAAGTATCTTGGTGTCCTTGTACATGAATCACAGACAAGGTGCAGCAAGTAATTGGGAAGGCAAATGGTACATTGGCCTTTTATTAGAAAGGGATTGCATTAAAATAATAAGGAAATATTGCTCTAATTATCCAGACCACACCTAGAGCATTGTCTGCAGTTTTGATCTCCTTACCCTTGTGGAAGTACAATAAAGGTTCAAAAGACTGGTTCCTGGGTTGATAGCATTGTCCTCTGAGGAAAGTTGAGTTAACCTGGTGTTGTGAAAGTTGAGTACACTAGGCCATGATCTTATTGAATGGCGGAGCAGGCTTGAGGGGCCAGATGGCCTACTCCTGCTCCTAGTTCTTCTGTTCCTTGGAATTTGGCAGAATGAAAGGTAGTCTAATTTAGACATGTAAAATTATTCAGGCATATAAATAGTAAAAGGGTAGTAAAAAGAGCAGCAGGGCTGGTTAGGGACTGCACAAGGGATGTAGCTGAGGTATGAAATGACTAGTTTGTATCCAGCTTTTACCAAGAACGAAGATGCTATCCAGGTCATGATGAAAGGTGAGGTCATTCAGACACCACAAGTGTTTAAAAATGGAGGAGTATAACACGGTGGCACAGTGGTTAGCACTGCTGCCTCACAGCGCCAGGGACCCGGGTTCAGTTCCCGGCTTGGGTCACTGTCTGTGTGGAGTCTGCACGTTCTCCCCGTGTCTGTGTGGGTTTCCTCCGGGTGCTCCGGTTTCCTCCCACAGTCCGGAAGACGTGTTGGTTAGGGTGCATTGGCCATGCTAAATTCTCCCTCAGTGTACCCGAACGGGTGTCGGAGTGTGGCGACTAGGGGATTTTCACAGTAACTTCATTGCAGTGTTAATGTAAGCCTACTTGTGACTAATAAATAAACTTAAATTTTACTTTTTAATTTTTATCGGAAAAGCTATCTGCACTTATAGTTGATAAGGCAGCAGTACTGGATGAGAGACATCTCAGGATACTGAGGGAAATGAGACTGGAGGTTGCAGAAGCGCTAATAATTTTCCAGCCTTCCTTAGACTCGGATGGTACCGTAGGACTGGAGAATTGCATATGCTACACAAAGAACAATGCAGCACAGGAACAGGCCCTTCGGCCCACCAAGCTTGCGTCAATACGTGGTTTCTATCCTTCTGTTCGTCTCCCATTCACATGACTATCAATATGTGCCTTGAACATTGTTAACGTACCTGCTTCCACAACCTCTCAGAACAATCCCACCCAGGCCCCATCCCTGTGATCCCACATAATAGCCCACCGTGCTGCCCCATAACCCCAGGGGTTATGGGGAAAAGGCAGGAGTATGGGGATGAGAAAAATATCAGCCATGATTGAATGGGTGAAACAGACGTGATGGGCTGAGTGGCCTAATTCTGCTCCTAGGTCTTATGGTCTTATGTTGAACTTGTCTGTGTGGAGTTTGCACATTCTCCTCGTGTCTGCGTGGGTTTCCTCCGGGTGCTCCGGTTTCCTCCCACAGTCCAAAGATGTGCGGGTTAGGTTGATTGGCCATGCTAAAAAAAAAAATTGCCCCTTAGTGTCCTGAGATGTGTAGGTTAGAGGGATTAGTGGGTAAATATGTAGGGATATGGGGGTAGGGCCTGGGTGGGATTGCGGTCGGTGCAGTCTCGATGGACCGAATGGCCTCTTTCTGTACTGTAGGGTTTCTATGATCTAAGATACTAGTTTCACCTCAGCTGGAACATTGCACCCAGTTCTGTAAGGCAGCCTTTAGGCAGGATGTAAAAGCATTCAGAGAGAAGGCAGAAAGGACTCAGGAGAAGTCTGGGTGGGATTGTGGTCGGTGCAGACTCGATGGGCCGAATGGCCTTCTTCGGCACTGTAGGGTTTCTATGATTCTATGAGAATTGTTCCAGGGATGAGAAACTTCATTTATGGAGATAGACTGGAGAAGTTGAGACTTTTTTTTTGAAGAAAAGGCTGAGAGGCAGTTTGATGGAGGTATTCAAAATTGACGGGTTTGGATAGAGTAGATAGGGAGAAACTGTTCCCACTTGTGAAGAGATTTAGAATGCAGGGCACAGATTTGAAGTAATTGACAAAAGAAAAGCCAACAAGATATGAGAGGAAACATTTTCACACAGTAAGTGGTTCAGCTCAGGCCAGATGGGGAATGCACTGCCTGAGAGTGTGCTGGGGGCAGGTTATCTGAAAAGGAAGAATGCGTGGGGTTACGGGGAGAAGGCGGGAGAATGGCAATTGTTCATTCGGCGAGCTGGTGCAGACATGATGGGCTGAATGACTTCTTTTCGTGCTGCAGAATTCTGTGTGATTCTTAAGGGGCGGATGCTGAGTAAGTCTTTCTCCTGGGTGGGGAAGCTGGGACATGGGGTCACAGCCTTTGAACTAGGGGTCAGCCATTTAGGCATGAGATGAGGAGACACTTCTTTACTCAGAGTTGTGATTCTTTGGAATTTTCTATTCCAGAGAGCTATGGGTGCTCAGTTGTTGAGGATATTAAAGTCAAGACAGACTTTTGGGTATTAAGGGAATAATTAAGGGCTAGTGTGGGAAGGTAGAAGATCAGCCCTAACCTTGTCAAATGTGGGAGCAGGTTTGAAAGACTCCAGCTCCCATTTCTTGCGTTCCTAAGCTGTTACATTCTTAGGTTCTGGTCTTCATGTTGATAGCCACATCTGTGTCGGTAGACTAAGCTCAGTGAAAGCTGAAATGAATCAGGAAGTGGTGTCTGGTTAATGTCACGTTTGGGCTTTAAAGGCATGCACATTGTATGTGGAAAGAGGCTGTGGAAAGTGGAAAAACTCCACAGTTTCTAGATCCTGGACAAGAATTTGTGTAGGAGATGGTCTGATGAGCCTTGATTTGAGTACATTGTTGATGTTGAGATGGGAAAGCATCTAAATTGGCGGATTTGAGTTTTAGCAGAAAAGGAATGCACTTGTATTTATATCGTGCCTAATCGCAGAGCCACCAAAGCACTCGACAGCCAATGAATTAAATTCAAAGAGTCGTCATTGTTCTAATGTAGAAAATGCAGCAGCCAGTTTGCACGTGGCAAGGCCTCATAGGCAGCGGTTAAGTAAGTAACAAGATAATCTGTTTTGGCTGTTAGCTGAGGGATAAATATTGGCCAGGTAACTCTCCTGCTCTTAAAATGATGCCATAGGGTCTCCCTGAGAAGGCAGATGAAGCCTCGGTTTAATGTCTCATCTGAAAGACAGTGCAAGTCGCTGGAGTGCTTGACCTTTTCACTGAGTGCTGGCATTGAGTCATGGCTAGAAACCTATAGCAATATAGAGAGGCACAGGGAGGTCTTGATAATTGTGTGTTGTATTTTGTCACTGTGCACTTGTTTTTTGTGGGACCTTCCTTACGAGTCATTTCTCCTCATTAAAGGTACTGGGGAAAAGCGGGGTACTTGAAGGAGTTGAACAGGTGGATGGGAAGAAAGAGCAAGAGCACAAAGAGCTGCAAAAGTTGAGAGAAAATGAAAGCCTCCTGAAGCTCGGTGAGAATGAAGAATTGCTGAAGCTCAGGCAGCATGAAGATCTGGAGAAACTCCGAGAGCATGAAGAGTTGCTGAAGAAACAGAAGAGTAAAAAAATCCGGACTCCTTCGAAAGTAAGTTTGCAATGACTTTCCTAAAGATTGAGGCCTGGAGTTTCTGCTAGGGACACAATCAGGAAAATGTACTGAAAAAGATGTCGGTCTTGCCAAGATGAAATTCTACCCATGCCTTGAAAGGGAGGCTTGTTTGCATAGGGCAAAATGTAAACTCTCAAATAAACCAGTGCAATCGAGCAACATGATCGATGGGGGGCTCAATATTACTTGATTAAAGTCACATAAACGGAAAATCTAGAGCAGCTGAAAAACGAGGCCAGTCAGTGGTTTCAGTTGCAGGTTTTGTATTCCAAGGGCAGATTCAAACTCAGTTTAACTTAATCAAAATAATTTGAAGTTATTGTGGCAAAACTGACCTGAGCGAGGCTTCACTTGACTGCTGGTGACTACAGGTCAGCTCATTAGGGGTGGATTTGTAAGTTTAACGCTGCAATGAAGTTACTGTGAAAATCCCCGGTGAATGTTTGGGTACACTAAGGGAGAATTTAGCGTGGCCAATGCACCCAACCAGGTCTTTAAGACTGTGGGAGGAAACGCACGCAGACACAGAGAGAACGTTCAAACTCCACACACACACTGTCCCAAGCTGGGAATCGAACCTGGGTCCCTGGCGCTGAGGCAACAGTGCTAACCACTGTGCCACCGTGCTGCCCATGTGACCACAGGTGCCTTTGGGCCTGTAGTTCTGGGAGCAATGTGATGAGCCACTCCTGGGTTGGTGCAGTCAGAAGAAACTTGCCCTGCTGAACAGTGGGCGTGGGCAGAAACAATTCTGGTGAAGGAACATTTGAAACTGCGTAAAAGATCATGGGATTAAGTGGTTATGAACACGGCTCAGGATTAAAATTTCCTGATCCTTTGCACTGTTACATTTCATTCCTCAATTCTGCTGTTATTTGAGCAGAAATCATGCAGAAACTCCAGGTCTGAAACTGTATTTTTAGTGCTACTTTGTGCTTGAAATGGGAATAGATCTGTTGGTTCAATCTACAACGATTTAAATAATAAAATAAGTGTTCCCTTGTGGCTCAATGGTCACATGCAGTGTCAGGTGTTTGTGAGCCCCTCAAAGCAGATACCCTCTTAAGGGCCTGGATGGTGCCCTCATGTCCCAGTGACAATTGTGCCCGTTATTCTGGGGAGTTGAACATAGATGGTTTGAGCAATAAATTCCCGCGTCTGGGAAAAGTGGATAAATATTTGAAGTAGGGGAACAAATGCAGCAACTAAATGTATTGATCGAGTGGACAGTCAGAGGCTTTTTCCTGGGGCTGAAATGGTTGCCACAAGAGGACACAAGTTTAAGGTGCTGGGGAGAAGGTACAGAGGAGATGTCAGGGGTAAGTTTTTCACTCAGGGTGGTGGGTGCGTGGAATGGGCTGCCAGCAACGGTGGTGGAGGCGGATTCAATAGGGTCTTTTAAGAGACTTTTAGATAAGTACATGGAACTTAGTCAGATAGAGGGTTATAGGTAAGCCTAGTAATCGCTAAGGTAGGGACATGTTCAGCACAACTTTGTGGGCTGAAGGGCCTGTATTGTGCTGTAGTTTTTCTATATTTCTATGTTTAAACAAGAATAGGTCAGTGGAGTTTGTATTGGATTACTCAATCAAAGGAATTGCTGCAATCACGAAGGACTGAATGGTCTCCAGTGATGTAAATCTCGATTGTTCCTATTTATTTGTTTATGTCCAGGTCATAATGCTCAGACGTGATGAGGAGTGAGCCCGATAATGCATCTAGATGGCTCTTAAACCTTCCCCTTGATACGTTCTATCCTGTGCATGAAGTGTCCATACCTCCTTGCATTGAACTGCATTTGCCATTGAGCAGTCCAGGGTCAGAGCCTGTCATGCTCTCTTTAAGATTTTGGCTGCATTTTTTTTGAGTCGATGGTTAATAGCCAATCACTTGTCATTTGGAAATGTAACCATCTTGTATTGAGATTGCGAGTCCTTTTCATTTCTAGATATCAGGATCTTAGTGACTGGGAATTTCATTGTGGAGGGGTTTCTGCTGCACTTCTGACAAATTTGCACTGGAAATTTACTCAGGAAATTCCCGACCAATGTTTCAGGGGAATTATTCTGTTGAAAGCCAGTAACTTAAAACTGTTGTTA
Organism: Mustelus asterias; assembly: GCF_964213995.1. Classification (NCBI taxonomy): domain Eukaryota; kingdom Metazoa; phylum Chordata; class Chondrichthyes; order Carcharhiniformes; family Triakidae; genus Mustelus; species Mustelus asterias. The sequence continues at coordinate 4,863 of NW_027594031.1, read as the reverse complement.
CAATGCGGAGGTTGTCCCCCTTTTGAGGCATAACACCAAATCCCCCAAAGAGGAATACCTCGCCTCGTAATTTGTTAAAAGTGTGTGGGAAGGTGTGAACTATTCTTCAGTAACTTTTAGTGGGTAACCCACAGAAATAGCTGACATTCACTTTAAAATGAACACCTAACAATTTATTTAACTAATAGGGAGCTTTAACTAAACAAGTAATATACCGAATAAAATTCGGTATATTACTTGTATAAAATTCTACTGAAATGCTGTTCAAATAAATACAATATCCATTCACTCACCAAAAAATGTAATAACAGAATTTGGTCACTCTCCAAAAAAAAAATATACAACCAGGTTTTGGGTCTTTCGGAACCTTCTGGAGTTTCTCGGTTGATTTCTCCGGCTGTAAGTTCTTTTTGATTTGGTAATTTTTGCTGGTTAGGTGCTGCATTCTTTTAAGAGATATATAAAGCTGGCAGGCTGGAGAGCTGCTCTGTCCCTATTGGGACTTGAGAGGTGGCAGATGCTAACTCCTGTTTTTTCCTCTTGCATTCTCTTTTATACTTGTGATGTCATCACAATTTTCCTATAACAGGATTGGTCTGATTTTTTTTTTTTACAGCATCAAATTCAAATCTTATAGATCCTTGGTAGCTGAGTGCCTGCTTTAAATTTGGGCGAAATTCAAATGCCTGAAGCCTGTTATCAAGGCAACCTTGTCTGGCCTTGGCTGCAAGTGTCTCAGCTTGGATTCAGTATGTACTTTGCATTTTAAACCTCCAAGCACAAAAATCAAAACCAGTTTTTAAAGGGGCCACGCAATGTTTTGTCCCTCTAGCATTTTTACATTCTTTACATCTTTACAAACTCAACTTCGCAACACTTACTTTTTTAGGTGCTTGCCAGCTTGTGTAACTCTGTGACTTGGCAGTTTATTTATCAGTGCTTGCTCAGTTTTTATTATTACTCTCCATGTGGTCACATTTACCTCACATTCCCACTTTTCAATAAATTAACCTCTGGGGTTACCTCCTTTGAGTTGGGTGGGCAGAAACCTGGAAGAACAGCAGAAAGGGACATTCCTCCAATCTTCTGCTGAAGTTATGGTGGGAGAATGAGAGAACCCTGTCAGAGATTCCGGCCCTCTGGTTTCCATCTCTCCACAATTGGGAATTAACAACGGGGTGGGTGGTGATGTGGAATGAAATACACCCACATCTTTTGTGAGGCAGTCTGTTGGTGCATGGAGCCTGGCTCCCTCAGCTTTGAAAGCAGCGAGGCCTGGTGCTTCCACTGGGACTGCAATCTGTGAAATGTGCCAAACATTGTGTCAACTTGGTGAAGTTACACACAGGTTTCTGCCCAAACTCATTATTGGAAGTCTGATTGTAAAATCTCCCATTAATGAACGCAAACGCCTGCAGAAGCTGGAAATCTCAAATAGAAACACAAAATCCGGAAAAACTCAGCAGGTCTGGCAACATCTGTGGCGAGAGGAACAGAGTTAACGTTTCAGGTCATATGGTTTTCGGAGGAGTCATACGGGCTCAAAAGGTTGACTCTGTTCCTCCAACCACTGATGCTGCCAGACCTGCTGAGTTAATCCAGCTTTTTCTGTTTTAATTTCTCCTTATCCCTGTTTTGTGATTGACCACTGTTTCAAGCTAATTGGCTTTTGAAAACTGTGAAACCCCCCCGCCGCCGTGCATGCGCGCACACTCTATTCCTCATCTCCACGCTGTCCCTCAGTGACATCATCCGAAAACACAGCATTAGTTTTCACATGTACACTGACCACACCCAGCTCCCCCCACCACCTCTCTCCACCCCTCCTTTAGCTGTTGCTAAATGATGTTGCTTATCCCACACCCAGTGCTGGGTGAACAGACATTTCCTCTAATTCAATATTGGGAGGACTGAAGGCATTATTTTTGCTCCCTGCTTCAAGCTCTTGTTCCATAGCTCGGAACTCCATCCCTCTCTGGGACTAAGCCAGTCTGTTCACACCGTTGATGTTACATCTGATGCAGGGTTGAGCTTCCAATTTCATATTTGAGCCCCAATTCCACCTTTGCCCCATCTGTTTATCTGCTGCTGAAATCATCATTCATGTCTTTGTTACCTCAAGACTTGTCTTTCCGAGATACTCCTGACTGCTCTCCCACATTCTACCCTCTGAAAACTTGAGGTCATCCAAATCTCTGCTACCCAAGTCTTAACATCAGTCCTGTATTCACTGACTGACAGTGGCTCCTGGTTAGGCACTGTCTAGGTTTTAAAATCCTCATCCTTGTTTTCAAATCCCTCCACAGCCCTCTCTATCTCCCTAGTCTCCTCCAGCCCATCAGCACACTGAGACACCTGTACATAGAATCCATACAGTGCAGAAGCTGACCACAATCCCACCCAAGCCTTATCCCCATAACCCCACGTATTTACTCTGCTAATCCCCATGGGGCAATTTAGCGTGGCCAATCCACCTAACCTGCATATCTTTGGACACCAGAGCACCCGGAGGAAAACCGCACATCACTGGGAGGACGTGCAAACTCCACACAAACAGACTGAGGCCGGAGTTGAACCCGGGTCCCTGGTGCTGTAAGGCAGCAGTGCCACCGTGTCGCCTCCTAATTCTACACTTCTAATACTGGTCTCCTGATTTTTAATTGCTTCACCGTTGGTAGCCATGCATTCAGCTGCCTAGGTCTAAGCTCTGCAATTCCCTCACTAAACCTCTCTGGCTCTGTATCCCACTTTCCTCCTTAAAGCGACTCCTTAAAACCTACCTCTTTGTCCAAGCTTTTGGTTATCTGACTCGATATCTGCTTCGGAATGTTCCTGTGGAGCATGTTAGGCTGTTTCACAAAAGAAAGATGCTATATGAATAAAAGCGTTGCTGAGGCCAAGCAGAAACTCTAGAGCTGTAAATTGTTTGAGTACGAAGACTTTTTCAACTGTTTGCATACCTATCAATATCTTCACTGTTTTCTACATGTTTCTGATAAATATTAGTGGAGATTCATTGAACTGAAGCAACTTTGCTTGATGATTAATACACGAAGTTGTGGTGTGATTGAAAGATTGAGGTGAATGTTGCCCTATGAACATAGGAACAGGGGCTGGCAATTAACCCCTGGAGCCTATTCGCCCATTCACTGAAACTGTGACTTCAAATGGATTTTTTCCATTTAGACTTGCTCTGTTAACCTCCAAAAACCCTTTCTTTCATTTGGAGGTTCTGGCCTTACTGTCTTGTACTGGAATGAGGCTTCACAGGTACCAGTCGCTGTCCAATAACTCACCCAAGTGGCTGTCCTCCATGCCACAATCCAGTAAGTACATACAGGATATTGGATAAACGATCAGAATCAAACATGATGCTCTCTCCCAAGTTCCTGCACGCAGCAGCTCCTGCCATTTATATGTTGCTTTTAATGTAACAAAACTGCTGGTGATCCGCAAAACATTTCCAGTGAAACCCACGTCTTTATTGCAACCGAGGTATGGTGATAATGTTACTGGCCGAGTCATTCTGGACTGATGCTCTGGACGCACAGTTTCAAATTGCACCACACAGGCTGAAGGAAATGATGGTTAATAAATCTGGAATTGCACACCAGTCTGGTTAATAATGACCATGAAATGACTGGATTGTAGAGATTAAGAATAAGAAAAGTCAAGAAACACTGGCGGGAGTAGTTTAAGACCCACGAACAGTCGTTGTACTGTTGAACAGAGCATTAAGCAAAAAAATAATTAGAGCTTGGAACAAAAGCAATGTAATAATTGTGGGGGATTTCAGACTTCTAGTTTGGGCCATTCAAATTGGCAAAGCTAGTCTGGAAGGTGAATTTGTAGAATGCTTTCAAGCCCTGTGTTCTGGGGCTGGGGTTTCCTCTTGTGGAGGATGGTGTCCTGCCCTTGCTAGTACCTGGAATGGAGAGAAGAGGGAATTAGTGACTGACGATGCAGGCACAGGCATCCCAAATTACCCATTGTCCACACGCTGGATGCTTCCTCATTGCATTGCTGGGAGAGGCTGTTCTCGCCTTCTGCACAGGCATGGTCAGTGTCTACCTCTGCCAGCTTTGCAGCCTGCTCCTTGTTTGGGGTGAGGTTCCAGGGTCCCACCTCCAGTCTGAGATCTCACCCACTTGTGGGCTATTTTGTCCTTCATAAAGACAGATGGGTTGAGTGCAAGCACTGCAGAATGCAGAGCAGTTCAGAAGCTTGCATGCCTGTTGTGTGTGTGCTGGGCCCTCCCCAGTGAGGGATTAAGACGAGGACCTGATGTGAGACGGTGAGCTTCAAGTAACTATGGCACATTGAGTGCTGGTGAGCCATCTGCTGGTCGTGTGTGACATCTCTATGGGCTCTAATCCTTGGACTACCTGGTGTCCTTATGAGAGTGTGAGTTTGCAGCGAGTGGAAGTTTGACTTATCCCAGCAGAGCGGATGAGATAATTCATCCACTTTATGCACTGCAGGGCAGTGCTTCTTTGAACCCTACCACCCTGACAACCTCCCATCAGGCTGCCATGGTCAGATATGTGGGCCTCCTGCTCCCATCCCTTGGCAAAGGACCTCCTGCCTTTCCTCAACTACCTGGAGAGAATATCCAGGGAGGCATCACTGAGCCGTGAGGCCAAAGATTGCTGTCTTCTCCTGGATATTTTTATCTGGAGATCCTAGCCTGCAGTGAGTAAATGGATGTCGAGCTGCCATTTAGATATGCTGCCCAGAGGTTGAAGCCTGTGAGGTGATGTTGGGGTGAGCCAAATCGCTGCCCACTGTGCCACACGATTCGACATGCTCCTTGCAGGTGCAGAATTAATGAGTCAAAAAGTGGAAGATCTGGCATGTTCAGCC
>NW_027594030.1:12500-23022 GCF_964213995.1 Mustelus asterias | reverse complement strand
AGAGGGGCTGTAACTAAACCCGGGAGCGGATTCCCAGGATCGGAGTGAGGGCGGGGGGCTGTAACTAAACCCTGGAGTGGATTCCGCGGATCGGAGTGAGAGGGGGCTGTAACTAAACCCTGGAGCGGATTCCCAGGATCGGAGTGAGAGGGGCTGTGACTAAACCCTGGGGTGGATTCCCGGGATCGGAGTGAGAGGGGGCTGTAACTAAACCCTGGAGCGGATTCCCAGGATCGGAGTGAGAGGGGCTGTAACTAAACCCTGGAGCGGATTCCCAGGATCGGAGTGAGAGGGGCTATAACTAAACCCTGGAGCGGATTCCAGGATCGGAGTGAGAGGGGCTGTAACTAAACCCTGGAGAGGATTCCCGGGATCGGAGTGAGAGGGGCTGTAACTAAACCCTGGAGAGGATTCCCGGGATCGGAGCGAGAGGGGCTGTAACTAAACCTGGAGAGGATTCCCGGGATCGGAGTGAGAGGGGGCTGTAACTAAACCCTGGAGAGGATTCCCGGGATCGGAGCGAGAGGGGCTGTAACTAAACCCTGGAGAGGATTCCTGGGATCGGAGCGAGAGGGGCTGTAACTAAACCCTGAGTGGATTCCCGGGATCGGAGTGAGAGGGGCTGTAACTAAACCCTGGAGAGGATTCCTGGGATCGGAGTGAGAGGGGGCTGTGACTAAACCCTGGGTGGATTCCCGGGATCGGAGCGAGAGGGGGCTGTGACTAAACCCTGGAGTGGATTCCCGGGATCGGAGTGAGAGGGGGCTGTAACTAAACCCTGGAGTGGATTCCCGGATCCGGAGTGAGAGGGGGCTGTAACTAAACCCTGGAGTGGATTCCTGGGATCGGAGTGAGAGGGGCTGTAACTAAACCCTGGAGCGGATTCCCAGGATCGGAGTGAGAGGGCTGTAACTAAACCCTGGAGCGGATTCCCGGGATCGGAGCGAGAGGGGGCTGTGACTAAACCCTGGAGTGGATTCCCGGGATCGGAGTGAGAGGGGGCTGGTAACTAAACCCTGGAGTGGATTCCGGGATCGGAGGTGAGAGGGGGCTGTAACTAAACCCTGGAGTGGATTCCCGGGATCGGAGCGAGAGGGGGCTGTAACTAACCCTGGAGTGGATTCCCGGGATCGGAGTGAGAGGGGGCTGTAACGAAACCCTGGAGCGGATTCCCGGGATCGGAGTGAGAGGGGGCTGTAACTAAACCCTGGAGTGGATTCCCGGGATCGGAGTGAGAGGGGCTTGACTAAACCCTGGAGTGGATTCCCGGGATCGGAGTGAGAGGGGGCTGTAACTAAACCCTGGAGTGGATTCCCGGGATCGGAGTGAGAGGGGCTGTAACTAAACCCTGGAGTGGATTCCCGGGATCGGAGTGAGAGGGGCTGTGACTAAACCCTGGAGTGGATTCCGGGATCGGAGTGAGAGGGGCTGTAACTAAACCCTGGAGCGGATTCCGGGATCGGTGCGAGAGGGGGGCTGTAACTAAACCCTGGAGAGGATTCCCGGGATCGGAGTGAGAGGGGCTGTAACTAAACCCTGGAGTGGATTCCCGGGATCGGGTGCGAGAGGGGCTGTAACTAAACCCTGGAGTGGATTCCCGGGATCGGAGTGAGAGGGGCTGTGACTAACCCTGGAGTGGATTCCCGGGATCGGAGGAGAGGGGCTGTAACTAAACCCTGGAGTGGATTCCCGGGATCGGAGTGAGAGGGGCTGTGACTAAACCCTGGAGTGGATTCCCGGGATCGGAGTGAGAGGGGTTGTGACTAAACCCTGGAGTGGATTCCCGGGATCGGAGTGAGAGGGGCTGTAACTAAACCCTGGAGTGGATTCCCGGGATCGGAGTGAGAGGGGCTGTAACTAAACCCTGGAGAGGATTCCCGGATCGGAGTGAGAGGGGCTGTAACTAAACCCTGGAGCGGATTCCCGGGATCGGAGTGAGAGGGGCTGTAACTAACCCTGGAGCGGATTCCCGGGATCGGAGTGAGAGGGGGCTGTAACTAAACCCTGGAGAGGATTCCCGGGATCGGAGTGAGAGGGGGCTGTAACTAAACCCTGGAGCGGATTCCCGGGATCGGAGTGAGAGGGGGCTGTAACTAAACCCTGGAGAGGATTCCCGGGATCGGAGTGAGAGGGGCTGTAACTAAACCCTGGGGTGGATTCCCGGGATCGGAGTGAGAGGGGCTGTAACTAAACCCTGGAGTGGATTCCCGGGATCGGAGTGAGAGGGGGCTGTAACTAAACCCTGGAGTGGATTCCTGGGATCGGAGTGAGAGGGGCTGTAACTAAACCCTGGAGTGGATTCCCGGGATCGGAGTGAGAGGGGGCTGTAACTAAACCCTGGAGTGGATTCCTGGGATCGGAGCGAGAGGGGCTGTAACTAAACCCTGGGGTGGATTCCCAGGATCGGAGTGAGAGGGGGCTGTAACTAAACCCTGGAGCGGATTCCCGGGATCGGAGTGAGAGGGGGCTGTAACTAAACCCTGGAGTGGATTCCCGGGATCGGAGTGAGAGGGGCTGTAACTAAACCCTGGAGCGGATTCCCAGGATCGGAGTGAGAGGGGGCTGTGACTAAACGCTGGAGCGGATTCCCGGGATCGGAGTGAGAGGGGCTGTAACTAAACCCTGGGGTGGATTCCCGGGATCGGAGTGAGAGGGGGCTGTAACTAAACCCTGGAGCGGATTCCCGGGATCGGAGTGAGAGGGGGCTGTAACTAAACCCTGGAGCGGATTCCCGGGATCGGAGTGAGAGGGGGCTGTAACTAAACCCTGGAGTGAATTCCCGGGATCGGAGTGAGAGGGCTGTAACTAAACCCTGGAGTGGATTCCCAGGATCGGAGTGAGAGGGGGCTGTAACTAAACCCTGGAGCGGATTCCCGGGATCGGAGTGAGAGGGGGCTGTAACTAAACCCTGGAGTGGATTCCCGGGATCGGAGTGGGGGAGGGGGGTGGGGAGGGTTGGCTGTGACTAAATCCTGGAGTGGATTCCCGGGATTGGAATGGTCAGTAAAACACTTGGCACCAAACAAGAGGCGATGACTAAAACCTGGACTGGGATGTGGAGCGACGGAGTGGGGAGAGACAGAGAGAGAGAGAGCGCGAGAGAGAGGTAGAGAGCGGGAGGGTTAAAGGAGATCTCCAGAGGCATTCCACCTCCTCCACCAGCCTCCTCCCATTCCGTAATATAGAGCGACTCCGCGTGGAGGTGCTGTCGGACTATTCAACCCGGGGAGGAGGCGCCCGAGAGGTTTTGGCCTGCCCGGGTAAAGGGACACTGAGTGTGGGAGGGGTGGGGGGATCGGTCACCCATGGGCGGAACGGGACACGCTCCCTTCTTGAGGCACAGGAAGAGGCACTTCAGCCCCTCTTCCTCGAGCTTGTTACACAGGAACAGGAGGAGGCCATTCAGCCCCTCTTCCTCGAGCTTGTTACACAGGAACAGGAGGAGGCCATTCAGCCCCTCTTCCTCGAGCTTGTTACACAGGAACAGGAGGAGGCCATTCAGCCCCTCTCTCTCCAGCCTGTTACACAGGAACAGGAGGAGGCCATTCAGCCCCTCGGGCCTGTTACACAGGAACAGGAGGAGGCCATTCAGCCCCTCTTCCACGAGCTTGTTACACAGGAACAGGAGGAGGCCATTCAGCCCCTCTTCCTCGAGCTTGTTACACAGGAACAGGAGGAGGCCATTCAGCCCCTCTTCCTCAAGCCTGTTATAGGAGCAGGAGGAGGCCATTCAGCCCCTCTCTCTCCAGCCTGTTATAGGAACAGGAGGAGGCCATTCAGCCCCTCTCTCTCCAGCCTGTTACACAAGAACAGGAGGAGGCCATTCAGCCCATCTCTCTCTCCAGCCTGTTACACAGGAACAGGAGGAGGCCATTCAGCCCTTCTCTCTCTCCAGCCTTTTACACAGGAACAGAAGGAGGCCATTCAGCCCCTCTTCCTCAAGCCTGTTATGGGAACAGGAGGAGGCCATTCAGCCCCTCTCTCTCCAGCCTGTTACACAGGAACAGGAGGAGGCCATTCAGCCCCTCTCTCTCAAGCCTGTTACACAGGAACAGGAGGAGGCCATTCAGCCCATCTCTCTCACGCCTGTTACACAGGAACAGGAGGAGGCCATTCTGTCCCTCTCTCTCTCGAGGCTGTTATACAGGAACAGTAGGAGGCCATTCAGCCACTCTTCCTCGAACCTGTTACACGGGGACAGGAGGAGGCCATTCAGCCCCATTTTTTGAGCCTGTTACAGTTTTGGGCCCCGTATCTAAGGATGGATGTGCCGGCCTTGGAAAGGGTCCAGAGGAGGTTCACAAGAATGATCCCTGGAATGAAGAGCTTGTCGTATGAGGAACGGTTGAGGACTCTGGGTCTGTACTCGTTGGAGTTTAGAAGGATGAGGAGGGGATCTTATTGAAACTTGCAGGATACTGCGAGGCCTGGATAGAGTGGACGTGGAGAGGATGTCTCCACTCGTGGGAAAAACTAGAACCAGAGGCACAACCTCAGGCTAAAGGGACAATCCTTTAAAACAGAGATGAGGAGGAATTTCTTCAGCCAGAGAGTGGTGAATGTGTGGAACTCTTTGCCGCAGAAGGCTGTGGAGGTCGGGTCATTGAGTGTCTTTAAGACAGAGATAGATAGGTTCTTGATTAATAAGGGGATCAGGGGTTATGGGGAAAAGGCAGGAGAATGGTATGTTGGCCTTCATTGCGAGAGGTTTCGGGTACAGGAGCAGGGATGTGTTGTTGCGATTATACAGGGCCTTGGTGAGGCCACACCTGGAGTATTGTGTGCAGTTTGGGTCTCCTTTTCTGAGGAAGGATGTTCTTGCTCTCGAGGGAGTTGCAGCGAAGGTTTCCCAGGCTGATCCCGGGGATGGCGGGACTGATGTACGAGGAGAGATTGACCAGGTTAGGATTGTTTTCACTGGAGTTCAGACGAATGAGGGGGGAATCTCACAGAGACTTATCAAATTCTAACAGGACTGGACAGGGTAGATGCAGGGAGGATGTTCCCGATGGTGGGGGGAGTCCAGAACCAGGGGATTGGGGGCGGGGTTTGGGGATTGGGGGCGGGGTTTGGGGATTGGGGGCGGGGTTTGGGGATTGGGGGCGGGGTTTGGTAACAGGACTGGACAGGGGAGATGCAGGGAGGATGTTCCCGATGGTGGGGGGAGTCCAGAACCAGGGGATTGGGGGCGGGGTTTGGGGATTGGGGGCGGGGTTTGGGGATTGGGGGCGGGGTTTGGGGATTGGGGGCGGGGTTTGGGGATTGGGGGCGGGGTTTGGGGATTGGGGGAGGGGTTTGGTGATTGGGGTCGGGGTTTGGGGATTGGGGGCGGGGTTTGGGGATTGGGGGCGGGGTTTGGGGATTGGGGGCGGGGTTTGGGGATTGGGGGTGGGGTTTGGGGATTGGGGGTGGGGTTTGGGGATTGGGGGCGGGGTTTGGTAACGGGACGAGACAGGGTAGATGCAGGGAGGATGTTCCCGATGGTGGGGGGAGTCCAGAACCAGGGGATTGGGGGCGGGGTTTGGGGATTGGGGGCGGGGTTTGGGGATTGGGGGAGGGGTTTGGTGATTGGGGTCGGGGTTTGGGGATTGGGGGCGGGGTTTGGGGATTGGGGGCGGGGTTTGGTAACGGGACGAGACAGGGTAGATGCAGGGAGGATGTTCCCGATGGTGGGGGGAGTCCAGAACCAGGGGATTGGGGGCGGGGTTTGGGGATTGGGGGTGGGGTTTGGGGATTGGGGGCGGGGTTTGGGGATTGGGGATTGGGTGCGGGGTTTGGGGATTGGGGGCGGGGTTTGGGGATTGGGGGCGGGGTTTGGGGATTGGGGGCGGGGTTTGGGGATTGGGGGCGGGGATTGGGGGCGGGGTTTGGGGATTGGGGGCGGGGTTTGGGGATTGGGGGCGGGGATTGGGGGTGGGGTTTGGGGATTGGGGGTGGGGTTTGGGGATTGGGGGCGGGGTTTGGGGATTGGGGGCGGGGTTTGGGGATTGGGGGCGGGGTTTGGTAACGGGACGAGACAGGGTAGATGCAGGGAGGATGTTCCCGATGGTGGGGGGAGTCCAGAACCAGGGGATTGGGGGCGGGGTTTGGGGATTGGGGGCAGGGTTTGGGGATTGGGGGCGGGGTTTGGGGATTGGGGGCGGGGTTTGGGGATTGGGGGCGGGGTTTGGGGATTGGGGGTGGGGTTTGGGGATGGGGTTTGGGGATTGGGGGCGGGGTTTGGGGATTGGGGGCGGGGTTTGGGGGTTGGGGGCGGGATTTGGGGATTAGGGGCGGGGTTTGGGGATTGGGGGCGGGGTTTGGGGATTGGGGGCGGGGTTTGGGGATTGGGGGCGGGGTTTGGTAACGGGACGAGACAGGGTAGATGCAGGGAGGATGTTCCCGATGGTGGGAGTGTCCAGAACCAGGGGATTGGGGGCGGGGTTTGGGGATTGGGGGCGGGGTTTGGGGATTGGGGGCGGGATTTGGGGATTGGGGGCGGGGTTTGGGGATTGGGGATTATCTCTGTCTTAAAGACACTCAATGACCCGACCTCCACAGCCTTCTGCGGCAAAGAGTTCCACAGATTCACCACTCTCTGGCTGAAGAAATTCCTCCTCATCTCTGTTTTAAAGGATCGTCCCTTTAGCCTGAGGTTGTGCCCTCTGGTTCTAGTTTTTCCAACTATCAGTAAGAATCGGCAACAACACCTCCTCCGCGATCATCCTCAACACCGGTGCCCCACAAGGCTGTGTTCTCAGCCCCCTCACTATACTCCTTATACACCTCTGACTGTGCGGCCAAATTCCCCTCCAACTCGATTTTCAAGTTTGCTGACGACACCACCGTAGTGGGTCGGATCTCAGACAATGACGAGACAGAGTACAGGAATGAGATAGAGAATCTGGTGAACTGGTGCGGCAACAATAATCTCTCCCTCAATGTCAACAAAACGAAGGAGATTGTCATCGACTTCAGGAAGCGTAAAGGAGAACATGCCCCTGTCTACATCAACGGGGACAAAGTAGAAAGGGTCGAGAGTTTCTAGGTGTCCAGATCACCAACAACCTGTCCTGGTCCCCCCCCATGCCGACACTATGGTTAAGAAAGCCCCACCAACGCCTCTACTTTCTCAGGAGACTAAGGAAATTTGGCATGTCCGCTACGACCCTCACCAACTTTTACAGATGCACCATAGAAAGCATTCTTTCTGGGTGTATCACAGCTCGGTCTGGGGCTCCAGCTCTGCCCAAGACCGCAAGGAACTACAAAAGGGTCGTGAATGTAGCCCAATCCATCACGCAAACCAGCCTCCCATCCATTGACTCTGTCTACACTTCCCGCTGCCTCGGGGAAAAGCAGCCGGCATAATTAAGGACCCCCCCACGCACCCCGGACATTCTCTCTTCCACCTTCTTCCGCCGGGAAAAAGATACAAAAGTCTGAGGTCACGTACCGACCGACTCATAGAACATAGAACAGAACAGCACAGAACAGGCCCTTCGGCCCACGATGTTGTGCCGAGCTTTATCTGACTCAAGAACAGCTTCTTCCCTGCTGCTGCTGTCAGACTTTTGAATGGACCTACCTCGCATTAAGTTGATCTTTCTCTACACCCTAACTGTGACTGTAACACTACATTCTGCACCCTCTCCTTTCCTTCTCTATGAACGGTATGCTTTGTCTGTATAGCGCGCCAGAAACTATACTTTTCACTGTATCCCAATACAGGTGACAATAATAAATCAAATCAAATCAGATCAAAATAGTGGAAACATCCTCTCCACGTCCACTCTATCCAGGCCTTGCAGTATCCTGTAAGTTTCAATAAGATCCCCCCCTCATCCTTCTAAACTCCCATCGAGTACAGACCCAGAGTCCTCAACCGTTCCTCATACGACAAGCTCTTCATTCCAGGGATCATTCTTGTGAACCTCCTCTGGACCCTTTCCAAGGCCCAGCACATCCTTCCTTAGATACGGGGCCCAAAACTGCTCACAATACTCCAAATGGGGTCTGACCAGAGCCTTATACAGCCTCAGAAGTCCATCCCTGCTCTTGTATTCTAGCCCTCTCGACATGAATGCTAACATTGCGTTTGCCTTCCTAACTGCCGACTGAACCTGCACGTTAACCTTAAGAGAATAGAAACATAGAAACATAGAAAAACTACAGCACAAAACAGGCCCTTCGGCCCCACAAGTTGTGCCGAACACATCCCTACCTTCTAGGCCGACCTATAACCCTCCATCCTATTAAGTCCCATGTACTCATCCAGGAGTCTCTTAAAAGACCCTATTGAGTTCGCCTCCACCACCACTGACGGCAGCCGATTCCACTCGCCCACCACCCTCTGTGTGAAAAACTTACCCCTAACATTTCCCCTGTACCTACCCCCCAGCACCTTAAACCTGTGTCCTCTCGTAGCAGCCATTTCCACCCTGGGAAAAAGCCTCTGAGAGTCCACCCGATCGATGCCTCTCAGCATCTTATAAGAACATAAGAACATAAGAAATAGGAGCAGGAGTAGGCCATCTAGCCCCTCGAGCCTGCCCCGCCATTCAATAAGATCATGGCTGATCTGAAGTGAATCATTTCCACTTACCCGCCTGATCCCTATAACCCCTAATTCCCTTACCGATCAGGAATCCATCTATCCGTGATTTAAACATATTCAACGAGGTAGCCTCCACCACTTCAGTGGGCAGAGAATTCCAGAGATTCACCACCCTCTGAGAGAAGAAGTTCCTCCTCAACTCTGTCCTAAACTGACCCCCCCTTTATTTTGAGGCTGTGCCCTCTCGTTTATACACCTCTATTAGGTCTCCTCTCATCCTACGTCTCTCCAAGGAGAAAAGACCGAGCTCCCTCAGCTTATCCTCATAAGGCATGCCACTCAATCCAGGCAACATCCTTGTAAATCTCCTCTGCACCCTTTCAATCTTTTCCACATCCTTCCTGTAATGAGGCGACCAGAACTGAGCACAGGACTCCAAGTGGGGTCTGACGAGGGTCTTATATAGCTGCATCATTATCCCCGGACTCCTAAACTCAATCCCTCAATTGATAAAGGCCAGCACCCCATACGCCTAACACCGTATTATACCTGTCCTGTCCTGGGAGTGTTTGATGGGGACAGTGTAGAGGGAGCTTTACTCTGTATCTAACCCCGTGCTGAACCTGTCCTGGGAGTGTTTGATGGGGGACAGTGTAGAGGGAGCTTTACTCTGTATCTAACCCCGTGCTGTACCTGTCCTGGGAGTGTTTGATGGGGGACAGTGTAGAGGGAGCTTTACTCTGTATCTAACCCCGTGCTGTACCTGTCCTGGGAGTGTTTGATGGGGGACAGTGTAGAGGGAGCTTTACTCTGTATCTAACCCCGTGCTGTACCTGTCCTGGGAGCGTTTGATGGGGGACAGTGTAGAGGGAGCTTTACTCTGTATCTAACCCCGTGCTGTACCTGTCCTGGGAGTGTTTGATGGGGGACAGTGTAGAGGGAGCTTTACTCTGTATCTAACCCCGTGCTGTACCTGTCCTGGGAGTGTTTGATGGGGGACAGTGTAGAGGGAGCTTTACTCTGTATCTAACCCCGTGCTGTCCCTGTCCTGGGAGTGTTTGATGGGGACAGTGTAGAGGGAGCTTTACTCTGTATCTAACCCCGTGCTGTACCTGTCCTGGGAGTGTTTGATGGGGACAGTGTAGAGGGAGCTTTACTCTGTATCTAACCCCGTGCTGTACCTGTCCTGGGAGTGTTTGATGGGGGACAGTGTAGAGGGAGCTTTACTCTGTATCTAACCCCGTGCTGTACCTGTCCTGGGAGTGTTTGATGGGGGACAGTGTAGAGGGAGCTTTACTCTGTATCTAACCCCGTGCTGTACCTGTCCTGGGAGTGTTTGATGGGGGACAGTGTAGAGGGAGCTTTACTCTGTATCTAACCCCGTGCTGTACCTGTCCTGGGAGTGTTTGATGGGGGACAGTGTAGAGGGAGCTTTACTCTGTATCTAACCCCGTGCTGTACCTGTCCTGGGAGTGTTTGATGGGGACAGTGTAGAGGGAGCTTTACTCTGTATCTAACCCCGTGCTGTACCTGTCCTGGGAGTGTTTGATGGGGACAGTGTAGAGGGAGCTTTACTCTGTATCTAACCCCGTGCTGTACCTGTCCTGGGAGTGTTTGATGGGGACAGTGTAGAGGGAGCTTTACTCTGTATCTAACCCCGTGCTGTACCTGTCCTGGGAGTGTTTGATGGGGGACAGTGTAGAGGGAGCTTTACCCTGTATCTGCATCATTATCCCCGGACTCCTAAACTCAATCCCTCGATTGAACAATGACTCCCAAGCCCCTTTGTGTTTCTGATTTCCGAAGCATTTCCCCATTTAGAAAATAGTCTCTGCCTCCATTCCTCCTTCCAAAGCGCAAAACCTCACACTTTTCCACATTGTATTCCATCTGCCACTTCTTTGCCCACTCTCCTAACCTGTCCAAGTCCTTCTGCAGCCCCCCTGCTTCCTCAATACTATCTGTCCATCTGGTTCCCTTTAGGGA
>NW_027594030.1:0-7500 GCF_964213995.1 Mustelus asterias | reverse complement strand
ACTGTGGGAGGGTTGGTGCTGAGGGAGCGCCGCACTGTGGGAGGGTCAGTGCTGAGGGAGCGCCGCACTGTGGGAGGGTCAGTGCTGAGGGAGCGCCGCACTGTGGGAGGGTCGGTGCTGAGGGAGCGCCGCACTGTGGGAGGTCAGTGCTGAGGGAGCGCCGCACTGTGGGAGGGTCAGTGCTGAGGGAGCGCCGCACTGTGGGAGGGTCGGTGCTGAGGGAGCGCCGCACTGTGGGAGGGTCAGTGCTGAGGGAGCGCCGCACTGTGGGAGGGTCGGTGCTGAGGGAGCGCCGCACTGTGGGAGGGTCAGTGCTGAGGGAGCGCCGCACTGTGGGAGGGTCAGTGCTGAGGGAGCGCCGCACTGTGGGAGGGTCGGTGCTGAGGGAGCGCCGCACTGTGGGAGGGTCGGTGCTGAGGGAGCGCCGCACTGTGGGAGGGTCAGTGCTGAGGGAGCGCTGCACTGTGGGAGGGTCAGTGCTGAGGGAGCGCCGCACTGTGGGAGAGTCAGTGCTGAGGGAGCGCCGCACTGTGGGAGGGTCAGTGCTGAGGGAGCGCCGCACTGTGGGAGGGTCAGTGCTGAGGGAGTGCCGCACTGTGGGAGAGTCAGTGCTGAGGGAGCGCCGCACTGTGGGAGGGTCGGTGCTGAGGGAGCGCCGCACTGTGGAGGGTCAGTGCTGAGGGAGCGCCGCACTGTGGGAGGGTCAGTGCTGAGGGAGCGCCGCACTGTGGGAGGGTCAGTGCTGAGGGAGCGCCGCACTGTGGGAGGGTCAGTGCTGAGGGAGCGCCGCACTGTGGGAAGTTGAGAGCCCTGATGGAATACTTTACCACCCCTTGTATGGAGGTGTTGTACAGAATGGCCTATATTTGTGCATTGCTGCCATCTCGATGGGAATTGTCATGTTTCTCCCACAGTTATATAGAACATAGAACAACACAGCACAGAACAGGCCCTTCGGCCCACGATGTTGTGCCGAGTTTTGTCTGAAACCCAGATCAAGCTATTTCCTCCCTATCATCCTGGTGTGCTCCATGCGCCTATCCAATAGCTTCTTAAATGTTCCTAAAGTGTCTGACTCCACTATCCCTGCAGGCAGTCCATTCCACACCCCAACCACTCTCTGCCTAAAGAACCTACCTCGGACATCCTTCCTGTATCATGTGACAATAATTAACTTTCAGCTGAGAGGAACAGCTGCTCCCTGTCCACCCTGTCCAAGCCCTTCATAATCCTGTGATCTCGTAATCAGGTCACTCTCCGTCTTCTCTGCTCCCACAGTAATAACCCAAGCCGACCCAACCTCCCTTCATAACTTAAATGTTCCATCCCAGCCAGCATCCTGAGCGGCATGGTGGCACAGAGGCAGTCGTGCTAATCACTGTGCCACCGTGCTGCCCCTCGAGTAAAGAGTAAAGTGTTCTGAGTGGTGATGGACAGTAACCAGATTGAAGGTGATTGGCGTATAACCCTGAGGCGGGATGGTGGGAGGCAGCGAGTTGTTGTGATCTGGAACAGGCTATCCGAAAGGAAGCGGGAGACGTTCCAACAGTAACGCTCAAAAGGAGATCGGATAAATGCTTGATCGGAACATACTAGCAACAGGGCTACAAGGCAAGAGCCAGCGGAGAGGATTATTCGGACAGCTCTTTGAAAGAGCCGCCACAGACTCCACGGGCCAAGTGGCCTCCCGCTGGGCTTTGTGATCTGGTCAAGGGCTGTTTGGACCTGGGTACACACAATCCTTACTCACTGTGGGAGGGTCGGTGTTATGGGGATGACGTGTTATAACGTGTTATACGTTATGGGGCTTCATTCCTGAGTAACAACTTCCTGTTATTGGAGGAACTATTATTAGGTCAAAGATTTATTTAACTCTTCCTCGAACGTAGACTCGTAGAGGTTGCAGCACGGAAACAGGCCCTTCGGCCCAACTTGTCCATGCCCCCCTTTTTTTCCCAACCTCTAAGCTCGTCCCAATTGCCCGCGTTTGCCCCATATCCCTCGATACCCATCGTACCCATGTAACTGTCTAAACGCTTTTTAAAAGACAAAATTGTACCCGCCTCTACTACTGCCTCTGGCAGCTCGTTCCAGACACTCACCACCCTCTGTGTGAACAAAATTGTCCCTCTGGACCCCTTTTGTATCTCTCCCCTCTCACCTTAAACCCATGTCCTCCAGTTTTAGACTCCCCTACCTTTGGGAAAAGATGTTGACTATCTAGCTGATCTGTGCCCCTCATTATTTTATAGACCTCTATAAGGTCACCCCTCAGCCTCCTACGCTCCAGACCGGGTGAGACAGGATAGATTCAGAAAGAGTCTTCCCGATGGTCGGGGGGGAGGGAGGGAGGGGGGGGGGGGGGGGGGGAGGGGGGAGTCCCAGAATTAGGGGTTCATATTTGAGGATAAGGAGGATAAAGATATGCAGAGGGACAGGTAGTATTGAGGAAGCAGGGGGGCTGCAGAAGGACTTGGACAGGTTAGGAGAGTGGGTAAAGAAGTGGCAGATGGAATACAATGTGGGAAAGTGTGAGGTTATCACTTTGGAAGGAGGAATGGAGGCAGAGACTATTTTCTAAATGGGAAAATGCTTCGGAAATCAGAAACACAAAGGGACTTGGGAGTCATCGTTCAAGATTCTCTTAAGGTTAACGTTTAGGTTCAGTCGGCCGTTAGGAAGGCAAACGCAATGTTAGCATTCATGTCGAGAGGGCTAGAATACAAGAGCAGGGATGGACCTCTGAGGCTGTATAAGGCTCTGGTCAGACCCATTTGGAGAATTGTGAGCAGTTTTGGGCCCCGTATCTAAGGAAGGATGTGCCGGCCTTGGAAAGGGTCCAGAGGAGGTTCACAAGAATGATCCCTGGAATGAAGAGCTTGTCGTATGAGGAACGGTTGAGGACTCTGGATCTGTACTCGATGGGAGTTTAGAGGGAGGGGGATCTTATTGAAACTTACAGGATACTGCGAGGCCTGGATAGAGTGGACGTGGAGAGGATGTTTCCACTCGGAGGAAAAAACTAGAACCAGAGGGCACAACCTCAGGCTAAAGGGATGATCCTTTAAAACAGAGATGAGGAGGAATTTCTTCAGCCAGAGAGTGGTGAATGTGTGGAACTCTTTGCCGCAGAAGGGCTGTGGAGGCCGGGTCATTGAGTGTCTTTAAGACAGAGATAGATAGGTTCTTGATTAATAAGGGGATCAGGGGTTATGGGGAAAAGGCAGGAGAATGGGGATGGGAAAAGTATCAGCCATGATTGAATGGCGGAGCAGACTCGATGGCCGAGTGGCCTCATTCTGCTCCTATGTCGTATGGTCTCATGGGTAAACCTTTTAGGACTGAGGTGAGGAGACATTTCTTCACCCAGAGGGTGGTGAATGTGTGGAATTCACTCCCACAGAAAGTAGTTGAGGCCAAAGCAAAATACAGTCCCAGATAACCAGGGAATTGGGACAGAATGTCTAAGATGAACTGAGGTGAGGAAAGATTTCTTTCACCCAGAGGGTGGTGAATGTGTGGAATTCACTCCCACAGAAAGGAGTTGAGGCCAAAACCTTGTGTGATTTCAAGAAGAAATTAGATATAGCTCTTGGGGCTAAAGAGATCGAGGGGAATGCGGGGCGGAATCAGGATATTGACTTTGATAATCAGCCGTGAATTCATAATGAATGGCGGAGCAGGTTCGAAGGGCCGAATGGCCTCCTCCTGCTTCTAGTTTCCTCTGTTACTGTGATACTATCTTAAATCCGTCACTGAGTGAGTGTGGGGGGTGGTGGGGGGTGGGCGGAGAGAGTATTTCCTCCTTGTTGTGATGTCTCAGTGAATATCCGATTTGTCGAGTTTCTGTTCTGTCTCGCTCAGTTGTAATCTCTCCTCTGCTTCCCCCTCCCCCAGCGAGACGATATCCTTTGGTGAATTGGATCCCGCCTGTCGTGGGATCCTGCTGTGCGTCGGTAGGGTGGGCGGTGGTTGCGGGTGGAGACAGGAGGCGGTTCCTACATCCTCTCCCACTCCGTTGGGACCTCGATGGAGATTTGAGAAGCGGTTCTAACAGCTGACGCAGGGTTTAATGACTCGCTCTCTGGGTACGGAGTGGGGAGGGGGCGCAAGGGTGAGGGAGGGAAGGAAGGAAGGAAATGGTTCACTCGTTCCTCTGTCATTCCCTCTCTCGCCCTCGTGAGGGATCAGAGGTCGGGGGGGGGGGGTTCAAGGAGAGGGGAGAGCAGGACATCAGGGAATGGTCCCGGGCGGGACAGCAGCTGTGAACTGGATTTACACAGAGTCTACAACCTCCCTGAACTTCTCCATCCCTCTCTCTGTCTCCCTCTCTCTCACACTGTCTCTGTCTCTCCCTCTCTCCCTGTCCCTCTCTCCCTCTCTCCCTGTCCCTCTCTGTCCCTCTCTCCCTCTCTCCCTGTCCCTCACTCCCTCCCTCCCTGTCCCTCACTCCCTCCCTCCCTGTCCCTCACTCCCTCCCTCCCTGTCCCTCACTCCCTGTCCCTCACTCCCTCACTCCCTGTCCGTCCCTCCCTCACTCCCTCACTCCCTGTCCCTCACTCCCTCCCTCCCTGTCCCTCACTCCCTCCCTCCCTGTCCCTCACTCCCTCCCT
Source organism: Mustelus asterias (assembly GCF_964213995.1). Classification (NCBI taxonomy): domain Eukaryota; kingdom Metazoa; phylum Chordata; class Chondrichthyes; order Carcharhiniformes; family Triakidae; genus Mustelus; species Mustelus asterias. Next base: position 2,887 of record NW_027594030.1, on the reverse strand, counting down.
CCCTGTCCGTCCCTCCCTCCCTCCGTCCCTCCCTCACTCCGTCCCTCCCTCACTCCGTCCCTCCCTCACTCCGTCCCTCCCTCACTCCGTCCCTCCTCACTCTGTCTCTGTCTTTCTCTCTGTTGCTCCCTCTCTCTGGAAACATAGAACATAGAAAAACTACAGCACAAACAGGCCCTTCGGCCCACAAGTTGCGCCGGTCATGTCCCTACCTACCTAGGCTTATATATAGGCTTACCTCTCACCCTCAATCCTATTAAGTCCCATGTACTCATCCAGAAGTCTCTTAAAAGACCCTATCGAGTTTGCCTCCCCTGACTCAATCACCTAAAATACGACAGAAGCATTGCCATCATCCTGTTTTCCTTTGTTCTTCCACCCCCCTCACCTACTCCTCCTCTTCTATCACATGGGGGTACCCACCATTCACCACCCGAGACAGAGACCGAGAACAGGAATGAGATAGAGAATCTGGTGAACTGGTGCAGCAACAATAATCTCTCCCTCAATCTCAACAAAACGAAGGAGATTGTCATCGACTTCAGGAAGTGTAAAGGAGAACATCCCCCTGTCTACATCAACGGGGACAAAGTAGAAAGGGTCGAGAGTTTCTAGGTGTCCAGATCACCAACAACCTGTCCTGGTCCCCCCATGCCGACACTATGGTTAAGAAAAGCCCCACCAACGCCTCTACTTTCTCAGGAGGCTAAGGAAATTTGGCATGTCAGCTACGACTCTCACCAACTTTTACAGATGCCCCATAGAAAGCATTCTTTCTGGTTGTATCACAGCTCGGTCTGGGGCTCCTGCTCTGCCCAAGACCGCAAGGAACTACAAAAGGGTCGTGAATGTAGCCCAGTCCCATCACGCAAACCAGCCTCCCATCCATTGACTCTGTCTACACTTCCCGCTGCCTCGGGGGAAAAGCAGCCGGCATAATTAAGGACCCCACGGACCCCGGACATTCTCTCTTCCACCTTCTTCCGTCGGGGGAAAAAGATACAAAAGTCTGAGGTCACGCACCAAACCGACTCAAGAACAGCTTCTTCCCTGCTGCTGCCGTCAGACTTTTTGAATGGACCGACCTCGCATTAAGTTGATCTTTCTCTACACCCCGAGCTATGACTGTAACACTGCATTCCGGAGTTGAGAGGGGTCTTATGAGGAGAGACTGAGTAGACTGGGGCTATACTCATTGGAATTCAGAAGAATGAGGGGAGATCTTATAGAAACATATAAGATTATGAAGGGAATAGATAAGATAGAAGCAGGGAAGTTGTTTCCACTGGCGGGTGAAACTAGAACTAGGGGGCATGGCCTCAAAATAAGGGGGAACAGAATCAGGATTGAGTTGAGGAGGAACTTCTTCACACAAAGGGTTGTGAATCTGTGGAATTCCCTGCCCAGTTGAGGCTCCCTCATTGAATGTTTTTAAGGCAAGGATGGATAGATTTTTGAACAGTAAAGGAATTAAGGGCTATGGTGAGCGGGCGGGTAAGTGGAGCTGAGTCCACAAAAAGATCAGCCATGATCTTATTGAATGACGGAGCAGACTCGAGGGGCCAGATGGCCCACTCCTGCTCCTAGTTCTTATGTTCTTATTCTGCACCCTCTCCTTTCCTTCTCTATGAACGGTATGCTTTGTCTGTATAGCGCGCAAGAAACAATACTTTTCACTGTATCCCAATACATGTGACAATAATAAATCAAATCAGATCAAATCCCAACAAGAAATATCAAACAATAATATATAATATATCAGAAAAAACCCACCCAGGAGGCAACAAGCCACAGGATAAAGGCGAGGTTCCACAGGGAGCAACAAGGGCTGGACGTGAGCCCAAAGGAAAGTAGCAAAGCACAAAGACAAGGGGACAAGTCCTCTCTCTGTCCAACCCAAACATCTCTCTGTCTCTCTCTGTCCAACCCAAACATCTCTCTGTCTCTCTCTCTGTCCAACCCAAACATCTCTCTGTCTCTCTCTGTCCAACCCAAACATCTCTCTGTCTCTCTCTCTGTCCAACCCAAACATCTCTCTGTCTCTCTCTCTGTCCAACCCAAACATCTCTCTGTCTCTCTCTCTGTCCAACCCAAGCATCTCTCTGTCTCTCTCTCTGTCCAACCCAAACATCTCTCTGTCTCTCTCTCTGTCCAACCCAAACATCTCTCTGTCTCTGTCTCTCTGTCTCTCTCTCTGTCCAACCCAAACATCTCTCTGTCTCTCTCTCTGTCCAACCCAAACATCTCTCTGTCTCTCTCTCTGTCCAACCCAAACATCTCTCTGTCTCTCTCTCTGTCCAACCCAAACATCTCTCTGTCTCTCTCTCTGTCCAACCCAAACATCTCTCTGTCTCTCTCTCTGTCCAACCCAAACATCTCTCTGTCTCTCTCTCTGTCTCTCTGTCCAACCCAAACATCTCTCTGTCTCTCTCTCTGTCTCTCTGTCCAACCCAAACATCTCTCTGTCTCTCTCTCTGTCTCTCTGTCCAACCCAAACATCTCTCTGTCTCTCTCTCTGTCTCTCTGTCCAACCCAAACATCTCTCTGTCTCTCTCTCTGTCTCTCTGTCCAACCCAAACATCTCTCTGTCTCTCTCTCTGTCTCTCTGTCCAACCCAAACATCTCTCTGTCTCTCTCTCTGTCTCTCTGTCCAACCCAAACATCTCTCTGTCTCTCTCTCTGTCTCTCTGTCCAACCCAAACATCTCTCTGTCTCTCTCTCTGTCTCTCTGTCCAACCCAAACATCTCTCTGTCTCTCTCTCTGTCTCTCTCGTCCAACCCAAACATCTCTCTGTCTCTCTCTCTGTCTCTCTCTCTGTCCAACCCAAACATCTCTCTGTCTCTCTCTCTGTCTCTCTCTCTTCCTCTCTCTCTCTCTGACTCTTCC
>NW_027594029.1:0-23041 GCF_964213995.1 Mustelus asterias | reverse complement strand
TCGCAGTCTCTGGCCCTCTCGCAGTCTCTGGCCCTCTCGCAGTCTCTGGCCCTCTCGCAGTCTCTGGCCCTCTCGCAGTCTCTGGCCCTCTCGCAGTCTCTCGCCCTCTCGCAGTCTCTCGCCCTCTCGCAGTCTCTCGCCCTCTCGCAGTCTCTCGCCCTCTCGCAGTCTCTCGCCCTCTCGCAGTCTCTCGCCCTCTCGCAGTCTCTCGCCCTCTCGCAGTCTCTCGCCCTCTCGCAGTCTCTCTCTCTCGCAGTCTCTCTCTTTCGCAGTCTCTCTCTCTCGCAGTCTCTCTCTCTCGTAGTCTCTCTCTTTCGCAGTCTCTCTCTCTCGCAGTCTCTCTCTCTCCCTGTCTCTCTCTCTCGCTGTCTCTCTCTCTCTCGCAGTCTCTCTCTCTCGCAGTCTCTCAACCTCTCGCAGTCTGTCTCCCTCTCGCAGTCTGTCTCCCTCTCGCAGTCTGTCTCCCTCTCGCAGTCTGTCTCCCTCTCGCAGTCTGTCTCCCTCTCGCAGTCTGTCTCCCTCTCGCAGTCTGTCTCCCTCTCGCAGTCTGTCTCCCTCTCGCAGTCTGTCTCCCTCTCGCAGTCTGTCTCCCTCTCGCAGTCTGTCTCCCTCTCGCAGTCTGTCTCCCTCTCGCAGTCTGTCTCCCTCTCGCAGTCTGTCTCCCTCTCGCAGTCTGTCTCCCTCTCGCAGTCTGTCTCCCTCTCGCAGTCTCTCTCCCTCTCGCAGTCTCTCTCCCTCTCGCAGTCTCTCTCCCTCTCGCAGTCTCTCTCCCTCTCGCAGTCTCTCTCCCTCTCGCAGTCTCTCTCCCTCTCGCAGTCTCTCTCCCTCTCGCAGTCTCTCTCCCTCTCGCAGTCTCTGTCCCTCTCGCAGTCTCTCTCCCTCTCGCAGTCTCTCTCCCTCTCGCAGTCTCTCTCCCTCTCGCAGTCTCTCTCCCTCTCGCAGTCTCTCTCCCTCTCGCAGTCTCTCTCCCTCTCGCAGTCTCTCTCCCTCTCGCAGTCTCTCTCCCTCTCGCAGTCTCTCTCCCTCTCGCAGTCTCTCTCCATCTCGCAGTCTCTCTCCCTCTCGCAGTCTCTCTCCCTCTCGCAGTCTCTCTCCCTCTCGCAGTCTCTCTCCCTCTCGCAGTCTCTCTCCCTCTCGCAGTCTCTCTCCCTCTCGCAGTCTCTCTCCCTCTCGCAGTCTCTCGCCCTCTCGCAGTCTCTCGCCCTCTCGCAGTCTCTCGCCCTCTCGCAGTCTCTGGCCCTCTCGCAGTCTCTGGCCCTCTCGCAGTCTCTGGCCCTCTCGCAGTCTCTGGCCCTCTCGCAGTCTCTGGCCCTCTCGCAGTCTCTGGCCCTCTCGCAGTCTCTGGCCCTCTCGCAGTCTCTCGCCCTCTCGCAGTCTCTCGCCCTCTCGCAGTCTCTCGCCCTCTCGCAGTCTCTCGCCCTCTCGCAGTCTCTCGCCCTCTCGCAGTCTCTCGCCCTCTCGCAGTCTCTCGCCCTCTCGCAGTCTCTCGCCCTCTCGCAGTCTCTCGCCCTCTCGCAGTCTCTCGCCCTCTCGCAGTCTCTCTCTCTCTCTCGCAGTCTCTCCCTCACTCAGTCACTCTGCCTCTCGCGGTCTCTCTCCCTCTCGCAGTCTGTCTCTCTCTCGCAGTCTCTCTCCCTCTCGCAGTCTCTCTCTCTCGCAGTCTCTCTCTCTCGCAGTCTCTCTCTCTCGCAGTCTCTCTCTCTCGCAGTCTCTCTCTCTCGCAGTCTCTCCCTCTCGCTGTCTCTCCCTCTCGCCGTCTCTCCCTCTCGCAGTCTCTCCCTCTCGCAGTCTCTCCCTCTCGCAGTCTCTCCCTCTCGCAGTCTCTCCCTCTCGCAGTCTCTCCCTCTCGCAGCCTCTCCCTCTCGCAGTCTCTCCCTCTCGCAGTCTCTCCCTCTCGCAGTCTCTCCCTCTCGCAGTCTCTCCCTCTCGCAGTCTCTCCCTCTCGCAGTCTCTCCCTCTCGCAGACTCTCCCTCTCGCAGTCTCTCCCTCTCGCAGTCTCTCCCTCTCGCAGTCTCTCCCTCTCGCAGTCTCTCCCTCTCGCAGTCACTCCCTCTCGCAGTCTCTCCCTCTCGCAGTCTCTCCCTCTCGCAGTCTCTCCCTCTCGCAGTCTCTCCCTCTCGCAGTCTCTCCCTCTCGCAGTCTCTTCCTCTCGCAGTCTCTCTCTCTCGCAGTCTCTCCCTCTCGCAGTCTCTCCCTCTCGCAGTCTCTCCCTCTCGCACTCTCTCCCTGTCGCACTCTCTCCCTCTCGCAGTCTCTCCCTCTCGCACTCTCTCCCTCTCGCAGTCTCTCCCTCTCGCAGTCTCTCCCTCTCGCAGTCTCTCCCTCTCGCAGTCTCTCCCTCTCGCAGTCTCTCCCTCTCGCAGTCTCTCCCTCTCGCAGTCTCTCCCTCTCGCAGTCTCTCCCTCTCGCAGTCTTTCTCGCTCTCGCAGTCTTTCTCTCTCTCGCAGTCTCTCTCTCTCTCGCAGTCTCTCTCTCTCTCGCAGTCTCTCTCCCACGCAGTCTCTCTACCTCTCGCAGTCTGTCTCTCTCTCGCAGTCTCTCTCCCTCTCGCAGTCTCTCTCCCTCTCGCAGTCTCTCTCTCTCGCAGTCTCTCTCTCTCGCAGTCTCTCTCTCTCGCAGTCTCTCTCTCTCGCAGTCTCTTTCTCTCGCAGTCTCTCTCTCTCGCAGTCTCTCTCTCTCTCGCAGTCTCTCTCTCTCTCGCAGTCTCTCTCTCTCTCGCAGTCTCTCTCTCTCTCGCAGTCTCCCTCTCTCGCAGTCTCTCCCTCTCGCAGTCTCTCCCTCTCGCAGTCTCTCTCTCTCTCGCAGTCTCTCTCTCTCGCCATCTGTCTCGCAGTCTCTCTCCCTCTGCAGTCTCTCCCTCTCGCAGTCTCTCACTCTCGAAGTCTCTCCCTCTCGCAGTCTCTCTCTATCGCAGTCTCTCTCTCTCTCGCGGTCTCCCCCCTCTCGCAGCCTCTCTCTCTCTCGCAGCCTCTCTCTCTCTCGCAGTCTCTCTCCCTCTCGCAGTCTCTCTCTGTCTCGCAGTCTGTCCCTCTCGCAGTCTCTCCCTTTCGCAGTCTCTCTCTCACAGTCTCTCCCTCTCGCAGTCTCTCCCTCTCGCAGTCTCTCCCTCTCGCAGTCTCTCCCTCTCGCAGTCTCTCCCTCTCGCAGTCTCTCCCTCTCGCAGTCTCTCCCTCTCGCAGTCTCTCCCTCTCGCAGTCTCTCCCTCTCGCAGTCTTTCTCTCTCTCGCAGTCTCTCTCTCTCTCGCAGTCTCTCTCTCTCTCGCAGTCTCTCTCCCACGCAGTCTCTCTCTGTCGCAGTCTCTCCCTCTCGCAGTCTCTCTCCCTCTCGCAGTCTCTCTCTCTCTCTCGCAGTCTCTCCCTCTCGCAGTCTCTCTCTCTCGCAGTCTCTCTCTCTCGCAGTCTCTCTCTTTCGCAGTCTCTCTCTCTCGCAGTCTCTCCCTCTCGCAGTCTCTCCCTCTCGCAGTCTCTCCCTCTCGCAGTCCCTCTCTCTCGCAGTCTCTCTCTCTCGCAGTCTCTCTCTCTCGCAGTCTCTCTCTCTCGCAGTCTCTCTCTCTCGCAGTCTCTCTCTCTCGCAGTCTCTCTCTCTCGCAGTCTCTCTCTCTCGCAGTCTCTCTCTCTCGCAGTCTCTCTCTCTCGTAGTCTCTCTCTTTCGCAGGCTCTCTCTCTCGCAGTCTCTCTCTCTCCCTGTCTCTCTCTCTCGCTGTCTCTCTCTCTCTCGCAGTCTCTCTCTCTCGCAGTCTCTCTCCCTCTCGCAGTCTGTCTCCCTCTCGCAGTCTGTCTCCCTCTCGCAGTCTGTCTCCCTCTCGCAGTCTGTCTCCCTCTCGCAGTCTGTCTCCCTCTCGCAGTCTGTCTCCCTCTCGCAGTCTGTCTCCCTCTCGCAGTCTGTCTCCCTCTCGCAGTCTGTCTCCCTCTCGCAGTCTGTCTCCCTCTCGCAGTCTGTCTCCCTCTCGCAGTCTGTCTCCCTCTCGCAGTCTGTCTCCCTCTCGCAGTCTGTCTCCCTTTCGCAGTCTGTCTCCCTCTCGCAGTCTCTCTCCCTCTCGCAGTCTCTCTCCCTCTCGCAGTCTCTCTCCCTCTCGCAGTCTCTCTCCCTCTCGCAGTCTCTGTCCCTCTCGCAGTCTCTGTCCCTCTCGCAGTCTCTCTCCCTCTCGCAGTCTCTCTCCCTCTCGCAGTCTCTCTCCCTCTCGCAGTCTCTCTCCCTCTCGCAGTCTCTCTCCCTCTCGCAGTCTCTCTCCCTCTCGCAGTCTCTCTCCCTCTCGCAGTCTCTCTCCCTCTCGCAGTCTCTCTCCATCTCGCAGTCTCTCTCCCTCTCGCAGTCTCTCTCCCTCTCGCAGTCTCTCTCCCACTCGCAGTCTCTCCCTCTCGCAGTCTCTCTCTGACGCAGTCTCTCTCTCTCGCAGTCTCTCTCTCTCGCAGTCTCTCTCTCTCGCAGTCTCTCTCTCTCGCAGTCTCTCTCTCTCGCAGTCTCTCTCTCTCGCAGTCTCTCTCTCTCGCAGTCTCTCTCTCTCGCAGTCTCTCTCTCTCGCAGTCTCTCTCTCTCGCAGTCTCTCTCTCTCGCAGTCTCTCTCTCTCGCAGTCTCTCTCTCTCGCAGTCTCTCTCTTTCGCAGTCTCTCCCTCTCTCGCAGTCTCTCTCTCTCTCCCTGTCTCTCTCTCTCGCTGTCTCTCTCTCTCTCGCAGTCTCTCTCTCTCGCAGTCTCTCTCCCTCTCGCAGTCTGTCTCCCTCTCGCAGTCTGTCTCCCTCTCGCAGTCTGTCTCCCTCTCGCAGTCGGTCTCCCTCTCGCAGTCGGTCTCCCTCTCGCAGTCTGTCTCCCTCTCGCAGTCTGTCTCCCTCTGGCAGTCTGTCTCCCTCTGGCAGTCTGTCTCCCTCTGGCAGTCTGTCTCCCTCTGGCAGTCTGTCTCCCTCTGGCAGTCTGTCTCCCTCTCGCAGTCTGTCTCCCTCTCGCAGTCTGTCTCCCTCTCGCAGTCTGTCTCCCTCTCGCAGTCTGTCTCCCTCTCGCAGTCTGTCTCCCTCTCGCAGTCTGTCTCCCTCACGCTGTCTGTCTCCCTCTCGCTGTCTGTCTCCCTCTCGCAGTCTGTCTCCCTCTCGCAGTCTGTCTCCCTCTCGCAGTCTGTCTCCCTCTCGCAGTCTGTCTCCCTCTCGCAGTCTGTCTCCCTCTCGCAGTCTGTCTCCCTCTCGCAGTCTGTCTCCCTCTCGCAGTCTGTCTCCCTCTCGCAGTCTGTCTCCCTCTCGCAGTCTGTCTCCCTCTCGCAGTCTGTCTCCCTCTCGCAGTCTGTCTCCCTCTCGCAGTCTGTCTCCCTCTCGCAGTCTCTCTCCCTCTCGCAGTCTCTCTCCCTCTCGCAGTCTCTCTCCCTCTCGCAGTCTCTCTCCCTCTCGCAGTCTCTCTCCCTCTCGCAGTCTCTCCCTCTCGCAGTCTCTCCCTCTCGCAGTCTCTCCCTCTCGCAGTCTCTCCCTCTCGCAGTCTCTCCCTCTCGCAGTCTCTCCCTCTCGCAGTCTCTCCCTCTCGCAGTCTCTCCCTCTCGCAGTCTCTCCCTCGCGCAGTCGCTCCCTCTCGCGGTCTCTCCCTCTCGCGGTCTCTCCCTCTCGCGGTCTCTCCCTCTCGCGGTCTCTCCCTCTCGCGGTCTCTCCCTCTCGCAGTCTCTCCCTCTCGCAGTCTTTCCCTCTCGCAGTCTCTCCCTCTCGCAGTCTCTCCCTCTCGCAGTCTCTCCCTCTCGCAGTCTTTCTCGCTCTCGCAGTCTTTCTCTCTCTCGCAGTCTCTCTCTCTCTCGCAGTCTCTCGCTCTCTCGCAGTCTCTCTCTCTCTCGCAGTCTCTCTCCCACGCAGTCTCTCTCTGTCGCAGTCAGTCCCTCTCGCTGTCTCTCTCCCTCTCGCAGTCTCTCTCTCTCTCGCAGTCTCTCCCTCTCGCAGTCTCTCTCCCTCTCGCAGTCTCTCTCTCTCTCGCAGTCTGTCCCTCTCGCAGTCTCTCTCCCTCTCGCAGTCTCTCCCTCACTCAGTCTCTCTACCTCTCGCAGTCTGTCTCTCTCTCGCAGTCTCTCTCCCTCTCGCAGTCTCTCTCCCTCTCGCAGTCTCTGTCCCTCTCGCAGTCTCTGTCCCTCTCGCAGTCTCTCTCCCTCTCGCAGTCTCTCTCCCTCTCGCAGTCTCTCTCCCTCTCGCAGTCTCTCTCCCTCTCGCAGTCTCTCTCCCTCTCGCAGTCTCTCTCCCTCTCGCAGTCTCTCTCCCTCTCGCAGTCTCTCTCCCTCTCGCAGTCTCTCTCCATCTCGCAGTCTCTCTCCCTCTCGCAGTCTCTCTCCCTCTCGCAGTCTCTCTCCCACTCGCAGTCTCTCCCTCTCGCAGTCTCTCTCTGACGCAGTCTCTCTCTCTCGCAGTCTCTCTCTCTCGCAGTCTCTCTCTCTCGCAGTCTCTCTCTCTCGCAGTCTCTCTCTCTCGCAGTCTCTCTCTCTCGCAGTCTCTCTCTCTCGCAGTCTCTCTCTCTCGCAGTCTCTCTCTCTCGCAGTCTCTCTCTCTCGCAGTCTCTCTCTCTCGCAGTCTCTCTCTCTCGCAGTCTCTCTCTCTCGCAGTCTCTCTCTTTCGCAGTCTCTCCCTCTCTCGCAGTCTCTCTCTCTCTCCCTGTCTCTCTCTCTCGCTGTCTCTCTCTCTCTCGCAGTCTCTCTCTCTCGCAGTCTCTCTCCCTCTCGCAGTCTGTCTCCCTCTCGCAGTCTGTCTCCCTCTCGCAGTCTGTCTCCCTCTCGCAGTCGGTCTCCCTCTCGCAGTCGGTCTCCCTCTCGCAGTCTGTCTCCCTCTCGCAGTCTGTCTCCCTCTGGCAGTCTGTCTCCCTCTGGCAGTCTGTCTCCCTCTGGCAGTCTGTCTCCCTCTGGCAGTCTGTCTCCCTCTGGCAGTCTGTCTCCCTCTCGCAGTCTGTCTCCCTCTCGCAGTCTGTCTCCCTCTCGCAGTCTGTCTCCCTCTCGCAGTCTGTCTCCCTCTCGCAGTCTGTCTCCCTCTCGCAGTCTGTCTCCCTCACGCTGTCTGTCTCCCTCTCGCTGTCTGTCTCCCTCTCGCAGTCTGTCTCCCTCTCGCAGTCTGTCTCCCTCTCGCAGTCTGTCTCCCTCTCGCAGTCTGTCTCCCTCTCGCAGTCTGTCTCCCTCTCGCAGTCTGTCTCCCTCTCGCAGTCTGTCTCCCTCTCGCAGTCTGTCTCCCTCTCGCAGTCTGTCTCCCTCTCGCAGTCTGTCTCCCTCTCGCAGTCTGTCTCCCTCTCGCAGTCTGTCTCCCTCTCGCAGTCTGTCTCCCTCTCGCAGTCTCTCTCCCTCTCGCAGTCTCTCTCCCTCTCGCAGTCTCTCTCCCTCTCGCAGTCTCTCTCCCTCTCGCAGTCTCTCTCCCTCTCGCAGTCTCTCCCTCTCGCAGTCTCTCCCTCTCGCAGTCTCTCCCTCTCGCAGTCTCTCCCTCTCGCAGTCTCTCCCTCTCGCAGTCTCTCCCTCTCGCAGTCTCTCCCTCTCGCAGTCTCTCCCTCGCGCAGTCGCTCCCTCTCGCGGTCTCTCCCTCTCGCGGTCTCTCCCTCTCGCGGTCTCTCCCTCTCGCGGTCTCTCCCTCTCGCGGTCTCTCCCTCTCGCAGTCTCTCCCTCTCGCAGTCTTTCCCTCTCGCAGTCTCTCCCTCTCGCAGTCTCTCCCTCTCGCAGTCTCTCCCTCTCGCAGTCTTTCTCGCTCTCGCAGTCTTTCTCTCTCTCGCAGTCTCTCTCTCTCTCGCAGTCTCTCGCTCTCTCGCAGTCTCTCTCTCTCTCGCAGTCTCTCTCCCACGCAGTCTCTCTCTGTCGCAGTCAGTCCCTCTCGCTGTCTCTCTCCCTCTCGCAGTCTCTCTCTCTCTCGCAGTCTCTCCCTCTCGCAGTCTCTCTCCCTCTCGCAGTCTCTCTCTCTCTCGCAGTCTGTCCCTCTCGCAGTCTCTCTCCCTCTCGCAGTCTCTCCCTCACTCAGTCTCTCTACCTCTCGCAGTCTGTCTCTCTCTCGCAGTCTCTCTCCCTCTCGCAGTCTCTCTCCCTCTCGCAGTCTCTCTCTCTCGCAGTCTCTCTCTCTCGCAGTCTCTCTCTCTCTCGCAGTCTCTCTCTCTCGCAGTCTCTCTCTCTCGCAGTCTCTCTCTTTCGCAGTCTCTCTCTTTCGCAGTCTCTCTCTCTCGCAGTCTCTCTCTCTCGCTGTCTCTCTCTCTCTCGCTGTCTCTCTCTCTCTCGCAGTCTCTCTCTCTCGCAGTCTCTCTCCCTGTCGCAGTCTGTCTCCCTCTCGCAGTCTGTCTCCCTCTCGCAGTCTGTCTCCCTCTCGCAGTCTGTCTCCCTCTCGCAGTCTGTCTCCCTCTCGCAGTCTGTCTCCCTCTCGCAGTCTGTCTCCCTCTCGCAGTCTGTCTCCCTCTCGCAGTCTGTCTCCCTCTCGCAGTCTCTCTCCCTCTCGCAGTCTGTCTCCCTCTCGCAGTCTGTCTCCCTCTCGCAGTCTGTCTCCCTCTCGCAGTCTGTCTCCCTCTCGCAGTCTGTCTCCCTCTCGCAGTCTGTCTCCCTCTCGCAGTCTGTCTCCCTCTCGCAGTCTCTCTCCCTCTCGCAGTCTCTCTCCCTCTCGCAGTCTCTCTCCCTCTCGCAGTCTCTCTCCCTCTCGCAGTCTCTCTCCCTCTCGCAGTCTCTCTCCCTCTCGCAGTCTCTCTCCCTCTCGCAGTCTCTCTCCCTCTCGCAGTCTCTCTCCCTCTCGCAGTCTCTCTCCCTCTCGCAGTCTCTCTCCCTCTCGCAGTCTCTCTCCCTCTCGCAGTCTCTCTCCCTCTCGCAGTCTCTCTCCCTCTCGCAGTCTCTCTCCCTCTCGCAGCCTCTCTCCCTCTCGCAGTCTCTCTCCCTCTCGCAGTCTCTCTCCCTCTCGCAGTCTCTCGCCCTCTCGCAGTCTCTGGCCCTCTCGCAGTCTCTCGCCCTCTCGCAGTCTCTGGCCCTCTCGCAGTCTCTGGCCCTCTCGCAGTCTCTGGCCCTCTCGCAGTCTCTGGCCCTCTCGCAGTCTCTGGCCCTCTCGCAGTCTCTCGCCCTCTCGCAGTCTCTCGCCCTCTCGCAGTCTCTCGCCCTCTCGCAGTCTCTCGCCCTCTCGCAGTCGCTCGCCCTCTCGCAGTCTCTCGCCCTCTCGCAGTCTCTCGCCCTCTCGCCCTCTCGCAGTCTCTCGCCCTCTCGCAGTCTCTCGCCCTCTCGCAGTCTCTCGCCCTCTCGCAGTTTCTCGCCCTCTCGCAGTCTCTCGCTCTCTCGCAGTCTCTCGCCCTCTCGCAGTCTCTCGCCCTCTCGCAGTCTCTCTCTCTCTCTCGCAGTCTCTCCCTCACTCAGTCACTCTGCCTCTCGCGGTCTCTCTCCCTCTCGCAGTCTGTCTCTCTCTCGCAGTCTCTCTCCCTCTCGCAGTCTCTCTCTCTCGCAGTCTCTCTCTCTCGCAGTCTCTCTCTCTCGCAGTCTCTCTCTCTCGCAGTCTCTCTCTCTCGCAGTCTCTCCCTCTCGCAGTCTCTCCCTCTCGCCGTCTCTCCCTCTCGCCGTCTCTCCCTCTCGCAGTCTCTCCCTCTCGCAGTCTCTCCCTCTCGCAGTCTCTCCCTCTCGCAGTCTCTCCCTCTCGCAGTCTCTCCCTCTCGCAGTCTCTCCCTCTCGCAGTCTCTCCCTCTCGCAGTCACTCCCTCTCGCAGTCTCTCCCTCTCGCAGTCTCTCCCTCTCGCAGTCTCTCCCTCTCGCAGTCTCTCCCTCTCGCAGTCTCTCCCTCTCGCAGTCTCTCCCTCTCGCAGTCTCTCCCTCTCGCAGTCTCTCCCTCTCGCAGTCTCTCCCTCTCGCAGTCTCTTCCTCTCGCAGTCTCTCCCTCTCGCAGTCTCTCCCTCTCGCAGTCTCTCCCTCTCGCAGTCTCTCCCTCTCGCAGTCTCTCCCTCTCGCACTCTCTCCCTGTCGCAGTCTCTCCCTCTCGCAGTCTCTCCCTCTCGCACTCTCTCCCTCTCGCAGTCTCTCCCTCTCGCAGTCTCTCCCTCTCGCAGTCTCTCCCTCTCGCAGTCTCTCCCTCTCGCAGTCTCTCCCTCTCGCAGTCTCTCCCTCTCGCAGTCTCTCCCTCTCGCAGTCTCTCCCTCTCGCAGTCTCTCCCTCTCGCAGTCTCTCCCTCTCGCAGTCTTTCTCGCTCTCGCAGTCTTTCTCGCTCTCGCAGTCTTTCTCTCTCTCGCAGTCTCTTTCTCTCTCGCAGTCTCTCTCCCACGCAGTCTCTCTCTGTCGCAGTCAGTCCCTCTCGCAGTCTCTCTCCCTCTCGCAGTCTCTCTCTCTCTCGCAGTCTCTCCCTCTCGCAGTCTCTCTCCCTCTCGCAGTCTCTCTCTCTCTCGCAGTCTGTCCCTCTCGCAGTCTCTCTCCCTCTCGCAGTCTCTCCCTCACTCAGTCTCTCTACCTCTCGCAGTCTGTCTCTCTCTCGCAGTCTCTCTCCCTCTCGCAGTCTCTCTCACTCTCGCAGTCTCTCTCCCTCTCGCAGTCTCTCTCTCTCGCAGTCTCTCTCTCTCGCAGTCTCTCTCTCTCGCAGTCTCTCTCTCTCGCACTCTCTCTCTCTCGCAGTCTCTTTCTCTCGCAGTCTCTCTCTCTCGCAGTCTCTCTCTCTCTCGCAGTCTCTCTCTCTCTCGCAGTCTCTCTCCCTCTCGCAGTCTCTCCCTCTCGCAGTCTCTCCCTCTCGCAGTCTCTCCCTCTCGCAGTCTCTCCCTCTCGCAGTCTCTCCCTCTCGCAGTCTCTCCCTCTCGCAGTCTCTTCCTCTCGCAGTCTCTCCCTCTCGCAGTCTCTCCCTCTCGCAGTCTCTCCCTCTCGCAGTCTCTCCCTCTCGCAGTCTCTCCCTCTAGCACTCTCTCCCTGTCGCAGTCTCTCCCTCTCGCAGTCTCTCCCTCTCGCACTCTCTCCCTCTCGCAGTCTCTCCCTCTCGCAGTCTCTCCCTCTCGCAGTCTCTCCCTCTCGCAGTCTCTCCCTCTCGCAGTCTCTCCCTCTCGCAGTCTTTCTCGCTCTCGCAGTCTTTCTCTCTCTCGCAGTCTCTCTCTCTCTCGCAGTCTCTCTCTCTCTCGCAGTCTCTCTCCCACGCAGTCTCTCTCTGTCGCAGTCAGTCCCTCTCGCAGTCTCTCTCCCTCTCGCAGTCTCTCTCTCTCTCGCAGTCTCTCCCTCTCGCAGTCTCTCTCCCTCTCGCAGTCTCTCTCTCTCGCAGTCTGTCCCTCTCGCAGTCTCTCTCCCTCTCGCAGTCTCTCCCTCACTCAGTCTCTCTACCTCTCGCAGTCTGTCTCTCTCTCGCAGTCTCTCTCCCTCTCGCAGTCTCTCTCCCTCTCGCAGTCTCTCTCTCTCGCAGTCTCTCTCTCTCGCAGTCTCTCTCTCTCGCAGTCTCTCTCTCTCGCAGTCTCTTTCTCTCGCAGTCTCTCTCTCTCGCAGTCTGTCTCCCTCTCGCAGTCTGTCTCCCTCTCGCAGTCTGTCTCCCTCTCGCAGTCTGTCTCCCTCTCGCAGTCTGTCTCCCTCTCGCAGTCTCTCTCCCTCTCGCAGTCTCTCTCCCTCTCGCAGTCTCTCTCCCTCTCGCAGTCTCTCTCCCTCTCGCAGTCTCTCTCCCTCTCGCAGTCTCTCTCCCTCTCGCAGTCTCTCTCCCTCTCGCAGTCTCTCTCCCTCTCGCAGTCTCTCTCCCTCTCGCAGTCTCTCTCCCTCTCGCAGTCTCTCTCCCTCTCGCAGTCTCTCTCCCTCTCGCAGTCTCTCTCCCTCTCGCAGTCTCTCTCCCTCTCGCAGTCTCTCTCCCTCTCGCAGTCTCTCTCCCTCTCGCAGTCTCTCTCCCTCTCGCAGTCTCTCTCCCTCTCGCAGTCTCTCTCCCTCTCGCAGTCTCTCGCCCTCTCGCAGTCTCTGGCCCTCTCGCAGTCTCTGGCCCTCTCGCAGTCTCTGGCCCTCTCGCAGTCTCTGGCCCTCTCGCAGTCTCTGGCCCTCTCGCAGTCTCTGGCCCTCTCGCAGTCTCTGGCCCTCTCGCAGTCTCTCGCCCTCTCGCAGTCTCTCGCCCTCTCGCAGTCTCTCGCCCTCTCGCAGTCTCTCGCCCTCTCGCAGTCTCTCGCCCTCTCGCAGTCTCTCGCCCTCTCGCCCTCTCGCAGTCTCTCGCCCTCTCGCAGTCTCTCGCCCTCTCGCAGTCTCTCGCCCTCTCGCAGTTTCTCGACCTCTCGCAGTCTCTCGCTCTCTCGCAGTCTCTCGCCCTCTCGCAGTCTCTCGCCCTCTCGCAGTCTCTCTCTCTCTCTCGCAGTCTCTCCCTCACTCAGTCACTCTGCCTCTCGCGGTCTCTCTCCCTCTCGCAGTCTGTCTCTCTCTCGCAGTCTCTCTCCCTCTCGCAGTCTCTCTCTCTCGCAGTCTCTCTCTCTCGCAGTCTCTCTCTCTCGCAGTCTCTCTCTCTCGCAGTCTCTCCCTCTCGCAGTCTCTCCCTCTCGCCGTCTCTCCCTCTCGCCGTCTCTCCCTCTCGCAGTCTCTCCCTCTCGCAGTCTCTCCCTCTCGCAGTCTCTCCCTCTCGCAGTCTCTCCCTCTCGCAGTCTCTCCCTCTCGCAGTCTCTCCCTCTCGCAGTCTCTCCCTCTCGCAGTCACTCCCTCTCGCAGTCTCTCCCTCTCGCAGTCTCTCCCTCTCGCAGTCTCTCCCTCTCGCAGTCTCTCCCTCTCGCAGTCTCTCCCTCTCGCAGTCTCTCCCTCTCGCAGTCTCTCCCTCTCGCAGTCTCTCCCTCTCGCAGTCTCTCCCTCTCGCAGTCTCTCCCTCTCGCAGTCACTCCCTCTCGCAGTCTCTCCCTCTCGCAGTCTCTCCCTCTCGCAGTCTCTCCCTCTCGCAGTCTCTCCCTCTCGCAGTCTCTCCCTCTCGCAGTCTCTCCCTCTCGCAGTCTCGCCCTCTCGCAGTCTCTCGCCCTCTCGCAGTCTCTCGCCCTCTCGCAGTCTCTCGCCCTCTCGCCCTCTCGCAGTCTCTCGCCCTCTCGCAGTCTCTCTCTCTCTCTCGCAGTCTCTCCCTCACTCAGTCACTCTGCCTCTCGCGGTCTCTCTCCCTCTCGCAGTCTGTCTCTCTCTCGCAGTCTCTCTCCCTCTCGCAGTCTCTCTCTCTCGCAGTCTCTCTCTCTCGCAGTCTCTCTCTCTCGCAGTCTCTCTCTCTCGCAGTCTCTCCCTCTCGCAGTCTCTCCCTCTCGCCGTCTCTCCCTCTCGCCGTCTCTCCCTCTCGCAGTCTCTCCCTCTCGCAGTCTCTCCCTCTCGCAGTCTCTCCCTCTCGCAGTCTCTCCCTCTCGCAGTCTCTCCCTCTCGCAGTCTCTCCCTCTCGCAGTCTCTCCCTCTCGCAGTCTCTCCCTCTCGCAGTCACTCCCTCTCGCAGTCTCTCCCTCTCGCAGTCTCTCCCTCTCGCAGTCTCTCCCTCTCGCAGTCTCTCCCTCTCGCAGTCTCTCCCTCTCGCAGTCTCTCCCTCTCGCAGTCTCTCCCTCTCGCAGTCTCTCCCTCTCGCAGTCTCTTCCTCTCGCAGTCTCTCCCTCTCGCAGTCTCTCCCTCTCGCAGTCTCTCCCTCTCGCAGTCTCTCCCTCTCGCAGTCTCTCCCTCTCGCACTCTCTCCCTGTCGCAGTCTCTCTCCCTCTCGCAGTCTCTCTCCCTCTCGCAGTCTCTCTCCCTCTCGCAGTCTCTCTCCCTCTCGCAGTCTCTCTCCCTCTCGCAGTCTCTCTCCCTCTCGCAGTCTCTCTCCCTCTCGCAGTCTCTCTCCCTCTCGCAGTCTCTCTCCCTCTCGCAGTCTCTCTCCCTCTCGCAGTCTCTCTCCCTCTCGCAGTCTCTCTCCTTCTCGCAGTCTCTCTCCCTCTCGCAGTCTCTCTCCCTCTCGCAGTCTCTCGCCCTCTCGCAGTCTCTGGCCCTCTCGCAGTCTCTCGCCCTCTCGCAGTCTCTGGCCCTCTCGCAGTCTCTGGCCCTCTCGCAGTCTCTGGCCCTCTCGCAGTCTCTGGCCCTCTCGCAGTCTCTGGCCCTCTCGCAGTCTCTGGCCCTCTCGCAGTCTCTGGCCCTCTCGCAGTCTCTCGCCCTCTCGCAGTCTCTCGCCCTCTCGCAGTCTCTCGCCCTCTCGCAGTCTCTCGCCCTCTCGCAGTCTCTCGCCCTCTCGCAGTCTCTCGCCCTCTCGCAGTCTCTCGCCCTCTCGCCCTCTCGCAGTCTCTCGCCCTCTCGCAGTCTCTCGCCCTCTCGCAGTCTCTCGCCCTCTCGCAGTTTCTCGCCCTCTCGCAGTCTCTCGCTCTCTC
Organism: Mustelus asterias; assembly: GCF_964213995.1. NCBI lineage: Eukaryota > Metazoa > Chordata > Chondrichthyes > Carcharhiniformes > Triakidae > Mustelus > Mustelus asterias. The sequence continues at coordinate 8,841 of NW_027594029.1, read as the reverse complement.
GCAGTCTCTCGCCCTCTCGCAGTCTCTCGCCCTCTCGCAGTCTCTCTCTCTCTCTCGCAGTCTCTCCCTCACTCAGTCACTCTGCCTCTCGCGGTCTCTCTCCCTCTCGCAGTCTGTCTCTCTCTCGCAGTCTCTCTCCCTCTCGCAGTCTCTCTCTCTCGCAGTCTCTCTCTCTCGCAGTCTCTCTCTCTCGCAGTCTCTCTCTCTCGCAGTCTCTCCCTCTCGCAGTCTCTCCCTCTCGCCGTCTCTCCCTCTCGCCGTCTCTCCCTCTCGCAGTCTCTCCCTCTCGCAGTCTCTCCCTCTCGCAGTCTCTCCCTCTCGCAGTCTCTCCCTCTCGCAGTCTCTCCCTCTCGCAGTCTCTCCCTCTCGCAGTCTCTCCCTCTCGCAGTCACTCCCTCTCGCAGTCTCTCCCTCTCGCAGTCTCTCCCTCTCGCAGTCTCTCCCTCTCGCAGTCTCTCCCTCTCGCAGTCTCTCCCTCTCGCAGTCTCTCCCTCTCGCAGTCTCTCCCTCTCGCAGTCTCTCCCTCTCGCAGTCTCTCCCTCTCGCAGTCTTTCTCGCTCTCGCAGTCTTTCTCGCTCTCGCAGTCTTTCTCTCTCTCGCAGTCTCTTTCTCTCTCGCAGTCTCTCTCCCACGCAGTCTCTCTCTGTCGCAGTCAGTCCCTCTCGCAGTCTCTCTCCCTCTCGCAGTCTCTCTCTCTCTCGCAGTCTCTCCCTCTCGCAGTCTCTCTCCCTCTCGCAGTCTCTCTCTCTCTCGCAGTCTGTCCCTCTCGCAGTCTCTCTCCCTCTCGCAGTCTCTCCCTCACTCAGTCTCTCTACCTCTCGCAGTCTGTCTCTCTCTCGCAGTCTCTCTCCCTCTCGCAGTCTCTCTCACTCTCGCAGTCTCTCTCCCTCTCGCAGTCTCTCTCTCTCGCAGTCTCTCTCTCTCGCAGTCTCTCTCTCTCGCAGTCTCTCTCTCTCGCACTCTCTCTCTCTCGCAGTCTCTTTCTCTCGCAGTCTCTCTCTCTCGCAGTCTCTCTCTCTCTCGCAGTCTCTCTCTCTCTCGCAGTCTCTCTCCCTCTCGCAGTCTCTCCCTCTCGCAGTCTCTCCCTCTCGCAGTCTCTCCCTCTCGCAGTCTCTCCCTCTCGCAGTCTCTCCCTCTCGCAGTCTCTCCCTCTCGCAGTCTCTTCCTCTCGCAGTCTCTCCCTCTCGCAGTCTCTCCCTCTCGCAGTCTCTCCCTCTCGCAGTCTCTCCCTCTCGCAGTCTCTCCCTCTAGCACTCTCTCCCTGTCGCAGTCTCTCCCTCTCGCAGTCTCTCCCTCTCGCACTCTCTCCCTCTCGCAGTCTCTCCCTCTCGCAGTCTCTCCCTCTCGCAGTCTCTCCCTCTCGCAGTCTCTCCCTCTCGCAGTCTCTCCCTCTCGCAGTCTTTCTCGCTCTCGCAGTCTTTCTCTCTCTCGCAGTCTCTCTCTCTCTCGCAGTCTCTCTCTCTCTCGCAGTCTCTCTCCCACGCAGTCTCTCTCTGTCGCAGTCAGTCCCTCTCGCAGTCTCTCTCCCTCTCGCAGTCTCTCTCTCTCTCGCAGTCTCTCCCTCTCGCAGTCTCTCTCCCTCTCGCAGTCTCTCTCTCTCGCAGTCTGTCCCTCTCGCAGTCTCTCTCCCTCTCGCAGTCTCTCCCTCACTCAGTCTCTCTACCTCTCGCAGTCTGTCTCTCTCTCGCAGTCTCTCTCCCTCTCGCAGTCTCTCTCCCTCTCGCAGTCTCTCTCTCTCGCAGTCTCTCTCTCTCGCAGTCTCTCTCTCTCGCAGTCTCTCTCTCTCGCAGTCTCTTTCTCTCGCAGTCTCTCTCTCTCGCAGTCTGTCTCCCTCTCGCAGTCTGTCTCCCTCTCGCAGTCTGTCTCCCTCTCGCAGTCTGTCTCCCTCTCGCAGTCTGTCTCCCTCTCGCAGTCTCTCTCCCTCTCGCAGTCTCTCTCCCTCTCGCAGTCTCTCTCCCTCTCGCAGTCTCTCTCCCTCTCGCAGTCTCTCTCCCTCTCGCAGTCTCTCTCCCTCTCGCAGTCTCTCTCCCTCTCGCAGTCTCTCTCCCTCTCGCAGTCTCTCTCCCTCTCGCAGTCTCTCTCCCTCTCGCAGTCTCTCTCCCTCTCGCAGTCTCTCTCCCTCTCGCAGTCTCTCTCCCTCTCGCAGTCTCTCTCCCTCTCGCAGTCTCTCTCCCTCTCGCAGTCTCTCTCCCTCTCGCAGTCTCTCTCCCTCTCGCAGTCTCTCTCCCTCTCGCAGTCTCTCTCCCTCTCGCAGTCTCTCGCCCTCTCGCAGTCTCTGGCCCTCTCGCAGTCTCTGGCCCTCTCGCAGTCTCTGGCCCTCTCGCAGTCTCTGGCCCTCTCGCAGTCTCTGGCCCTCTCGCAGTCTCTGGCCCTCTCGCAGTCTCTGGCCCTCTCGCAGTCTCTCGCCCTCTCGCAGTCTCTCGCCCTCTCGCAGTCTCTCGCCCTCTCGCAGTCTCTCGCCCTCTCGCAGTCTCTCGCCCTCTCGCAGTCTCTCGCCCTCTCGCCCTCTCGCAGTCTCTCGCCCTCTCGCAGTCTCTCGCCCTCTCGCAGTCTCTCGCCCTCTCGCAGTTTCTCGACCTCTCGCAGTCTCTCGCTCTCTCGCAGTCTCTCGCCCTCTCGCAGTCTCTCGCCCTCTCGCAGTCTCTCTCTCTCTCTCGCAGTCTCTCCCTCACTCAGTCACTCTGCCTCTCGCGGTCTCTCTCCCTCTCGCAGTCTGTCTCTCTCTCGCAGTCTCTCTCCCTCTCGCAGTCTCTCTCTCTCGCAGTCTCTCTCTCTCGCAGTCTCTCTCTCTCGCAGTCTCTCTCTCTCGCAGTCTCTCCCTCTCGCAGTCTCTCCCTCTCGCCGTCTCTCCCTCTCGCCGTCTCTCCCTCTCGCAGTCTCTCCCTCTCGCAGTCTCTCCCTCTCGCAGTCTCTCCCTCTCGCAGTCTCTCCCTCTCGCAGTCTCTCCCTCTCGCAGTCTCTCCCTCTCGCAGTCTCTCCCTCTCGCAGTCACTCCCTCTCGCAGTCTCTCCCTCTCGCAGTCTCTCCCTCTCGCAGTCTCTCCCTCTCGCAGTCTCTCCCTCTCGCAGTCTCTCCCTCTCGCAGTCTCTCCCTCTCGCAGTCTCTCCCTCTCGCAGTCTCTCCCTCTCGCAGTCTCTCCCTCTCGCAGTCTCTCCCTCTCGCAGTCACTCCCTCTCGCAGTCTCTCCCTCTCGCAGTCTCTCCCTCTCGCAGTCTCTCCCTCTCGCAGTCTCTCCCTCTCGCAGTCTCTCCCTCTCGCAGTCTCTCCCTCTCGCAGTCTCGCCCTCTCGCAGTCTCTCGCCCTCTCGCAGTCTCTCGCCCTCTCGCAGTCTCTCGCCCTCTCGCCCTCTCGCAGTCTCTCGCCCTCTCGCAGTCTCTCTCTCTCTCTCGCAGTCTCTCCCTCACTCAGTCACTCTGCCTCTCGCGGTCTCTCTCCCTCTCGCAGTCTGTCTCTCTCTCGCAGTCTCTCTCCCTCTCGCAGTCTCTCTCTCTCGCAGTCTCTCTCTCTCGCAGTCTCTCTCTCTCGCAGTCTCTCTCTCTCGCAGTCTCTCCCTCTCGCAGTCTCTCCCTCTCGCCGTCTCTCCCTCTCGCCGTCTCTCCCTCTCGCAGTCTCTCCCTCTCGCAGTCTCTCCCTCTCGCAGTCTCTCCCTCTCGCAGTCTCTCCCTCTCGCAGTCTCTCCCTCTCGCAGTCTCTCCCTCTCGCAGTCTCTCCCTCTCGCAGTCTCTCCCTCTCGCAGTCACTCCCTCTCGCAGTCTCTCCCTCTCGCAGTCTCTCCCTCTCGCAGTCTCTCCCTCTCGCAGTCTCTCCCTCTCGCAGTCTCTCCCTCTCGCAGTCTCTCCCTCTCGCAGTCTCTCCCTCTCGCAGTCTCTCCCTCTCGCAGTCTCTTCCTCTCGCAGTCTCTCCCTCTCGCAGTCTCTCCCTCTCGCAGTCTCTCCCTCTCGCAGTCTCTCCCTCTCGCAGTCTCTCCCTCTCGCACTCTCTCCCTGTCGCAGTCTCTCTCCCTCTCGCAGTCTCTCTCCCTCTCGCAGTCTCTCTCCCTCTCGCAGTCTCTCTCCCTCTCGCAGTCTCTCTCCCTCTCGCAGTCTCTCTCCCTCTCGCAGTCTCTCTCCCTCTCGCAGTCTCTCTCCCTCTCGCAGTCTCTCTCCCTCTCGCAGTCTCTCTCCCTCTCGCAGTCTCTCTCCCTCTCGCAGTCTCTCTCCTTCTCGCAGTCTCTCTCCCTCTCGCAGTCTCTCTCCCTCTCGCAGTCTCTCGCCCTCTCGCAGTCTCTGGCCCTCTCGCAGTCTCTCGCCCTCTCGCAGTCTCTGGCCCTCTCGCAGTCTCTGGCCCTCTCGCAGTCTCTGGCCCTCTCGCAGTCTCTGGCCCTCTCGCAGTCTCTGGCCCTCTCGCAGTCTCTGGCCCTCTCGCAGTCTCTGGCCCTCTCGCAGTCTCTCGCCCTCTCGCAGTCTCTCGCCCTCTCGCAGTCTCTCGCCCTCTCGCAGTCTCTCGCCCTCTCGCAGTCTCTCGCCCTCTCGCAGTCTCTCGCCCTCTCGCAGTCTCTCGCCCTCTCGCAGTCTCTCGCCCTCTCGCAGTCTCTCGCCCTCTCGCAGTCTCTCGCCCTCTCGCAGTTTCTCGCCCTCTCGCAGTCTCTCGCTCTCTCGCAGTCTCTCGCCCTCTCGCAGTCTCTCGCCCTCTCGCAGTCTCTCTCTCTCTCTCGCAGTCTCTCCCTCACTCAGTCACTCTGCCTCTCGCGGTCTCTCTCCCTCTCGCAGTCTGTCTCTCTCTCGCAGTCTCTCTCCCTCTCGCAGTCTCTCTCTCTCGCAGTCTCTCTCTCTCGCAGTCTCTCTCTCTCGCAGTCTCTCTCTCTCGCAGTCTCTCCCTCTCGCAGTCTCTCCCTCTCGCCGTCTCTCCCTCTCGCCGTCTCTCCCTCTCGCAGTCTCTCCCTCTCGCAGTCTCTCCCTCTCGCAGTCTCTCCCTCTCGCAGTCTCTCCCTCTCGCAGTCTCTCCCTCTCGCAGTCTCTCCCTCTCGCAGTCTCTCCCTCTCGCAGTCACTCCCTCTCGCAGTCTCTCCCTCTCGCAGTCTCTCCCTCTCGCAGTCTCTCCCTCTCGCAGTCTCTCCCTCTCGCAGTCTCTCCCTCTCGCAGTCTCTCCCTCTCGCAGTCTCTCCCTCTCGCAGTCTCTCCCTCTCGCAGTCTCTCCCTCTCGCAGTCTCTTCCTCTCGCAGTCTCTCCCTCTCGCAGTCTCTCCCTCTCGCAGTCTCTCCCTCTCGCAGTCTCTCCCTCTCGCAGTCTCTCCCTCTCGCACTCTCTCCCTCTCGCAGTCTCTCCCTCTCGCAGTCTCTCCCTCTCGCACTCTCTCCCTCTCGCAGTCTCTCCCTCTCGCAGTCTCTCCCTCTCGCAGTCTCTCCCTCTCGCAGTCTCTCCCTCTCGCAGTCTCTCCCTCTCGCAGTCTCTCCCTCTCGCAGTCTCTCCCTCTCGCAGTCTCTCCCTCTCGCAGTCTCTCCCTCTCGCAGTCTCTCCCTCTCGCAGTCTCTCCCTCTCGCAGTCTTTCTCGCTCTCGCAGTCTTTCTCGCTCTCGCAGTCTTTCTCTCTCTCGCAGTCTCTCTCTCTCTCGCAGTCTCTCTCTCTCTCGCAGTCTCTCTCCCACGCAGTCTCTCTCTGTCGCAGTCAGTCCCTCTCGCAGTCTCTCTCCCTCTCGCAGTCTCTCTCTCTCTCGCAGTCTCTCCCTCTCGCAGTCTCTCTCCCTCTCGCAGTCTCTCTCTCTCTCGCAGTCTGTCCCTCTCGCAGTCTCTCTCCCTCTCGCAGTCTCTCCCTCACTCAGTCTCTCTCCCTCTCGCAGTCTCTCTCCCTCTCGCAGTCTCTCTCCCTCTCGCAGTCTCTCTCCCTCTCGCAGTCTCTCTCCCTCTCGCAGTCTCTCTCCCTCTCGCAGTCTCTCTCCCTCTCGCAGTCTCTCTCCCTCTCGCAGTCTCTCTCCCTCTCGCAGTCTCTCTCCCTCTCGCAGTCTCTCTCCCTCTCGCAGTCTCTCTCCCTCTCGCAGTCTCTCTCCCTCTCGCAGTCTCTCTCCCTCTCGCAGTCTCTCTCCCTCTCGCAGTCTCTCGCCCTCTCGCAGTCTCTGGCCCTCTCGCAGTCTCTGGCCCTCTCGCAGTCTCTGGCCCTCTCGCAGTCTCTGGCCCTCTCGCAGTCTCTGGCCCTCTCGCAGTCTCTGGCCCTCTCGCAGTCTCTGGCCCTCTCGCAGTCTCTCGCCCTCTCGCAGTCTCTCGCCCTCTCGCAGTCTCTCGCCCTCTCGCAGTCTCTCGCCCTCTCGCAGTCTCTCGCCCTCTCGCAGTCTCTCGCCCTCTCGCCCTCTCGCAGTCTCTCGCCCTCTCGCAGTCTCTCGCCCTCTCGCAGTCTCTCGCCCTCTCGCAGTTTCTCGACCTCTCGCAGTCTCTCGCTCTCTCGCAGTCTCTCGCCCTCTCGCAGTCTCTCGCCCTCTCGCAGTCTCTCTCTCTCTCTCGCAGTCTCTCCCTCACTCAGTCACTCTGCCTCTCGCGGTCTCTCTCCCTCTCGCAGTCTGTCTCTCTCTCGCAGTCTCTCTCCCTCTCGCAGTCTCTCTCTCTCGCAGTCTCTCTCTCTCGCAGTCTCTCTCTCTCGCAGTCTCTCTCTCTCGCAGTCTCTCCCTCTCGCAGTCTCTCCCTCTCGCCGTCTCTCCCTCTCGCCGTCTCTCCCTCTCGCAGTCTCTCCCTCTCGCAGTCTCTCCCTCTCGCAGTCTCTCCCTCTCGCAGTCTCTCCCTCTCGCAGTCTCTCCCTCTCGCAGTCTCTCCCTCTCGCAGTCTCTCCCTCTCGCAGTCACTCCCTCTCGCAGTCTCTCCCTCTCGCAGTCTCTCCCTCTCGCAGTCTCTCCCTCTCGCAGTCTCTCCCTCTCGCAGTCTCTCCCTCTCGCAGTCTCTCCCTCTCGCAGTCTCTCCCTCTCGCAGTCTCTCCCTCTCGCAGTCTCTCCCTCTCGCAGTCTCTCCCTCTCGCAGTCACTCCCTCTCGCAGTCTCTCCCTCTCGCAGTCTCTCCCTCTCGCAGTCTCTCCCTCTCGCAGTCTCTCCCTCTCGCAGTCTCTCCCTCTCGCAGTCACTCCCTCTCGCAGTCTCTCCCTCTCGCAGTCTCTCTCCCTCTCGCAGTCTCTCTCTCTCTCGCAGTCTGTCCCTCTCGCAGTCTCTCTCTCTCTCGCAGTCTCTCTCTCTCGCAGTCTCTCCCTCTCGCAGTCTCTCCCTCTCGCCGTCTCTCCCTCTCGCCGTCTCTCCCTCTCGCAGTCTCTCCCTCTCGCAGTCTCTCCCTCTCGCAGTCTCTCCCTCTCGCAGTCTCTCCCTCTCGCAGTCTCTCCCTCTCGCAGTCTCTCCCTCTCGCAGTCTCTCCCTCTCGCAGTCACTCCCTCTCGCAGTCTCTCCCTCTCGCAGTCTCTCCCTCTCGCAGTCTCTCCCTCTCGCAGTCTCTCCCTCTCGCAGTCTCTCCCTCTCGCAGTCTCTCCCTCTCGCAGTCTCTCCCTCTCGCAGTCTCTCCCTCTCGCAGTCTCTCCCTCTCGCAGTCTCTCCCTCTCGCAGTCACTCCCTCTCGCAGTCTCTCCCTCTCGCAGTCTCTCCCTCTCGCAGTCTCTCCCTCTCGCAGTCTCTCCCTCTCGCAGTCTCTCCCTCTCGCAGTCTCTCCCTCTCGCAGTCTCTCCCTCTCGCAGTCTCTCCCTCTCGCAGTCTCTCCCTCTCGCAGTCTCTCCCTCTCGCAGTCTCTCCCTCTCGCAGTCTCTCCCTCTCGCAGTCTCTCCCTCTCGCACTCTCTCCCTCTCGCACTCTCTCCCTCTCGCAGTCTCTCCCTCTCGCAGTCTCTCCCTCTCGCAGTCTCTCCCTCTCGCAGTCTCTCCCTCTCGCAGTCTCTCCCTCTCGCAGTCTCTCCCTCTCGCAGTCTCTCCCTCTCGCAGTCTCTCCCTCTCGCAGTCTCTCCCTCTCGCAGTCTCTCCCTCTCGCAGTCTCTCCCTCTCGCAGTCTCTCCCTCTCGCAGTCTTTCTCGCTCTCGCAGTCTTTCTCGCTCTCGCAGTCTTTCTCTCTCTCGCAGTCTCTCTCTCTCTCGCAGTCTCTCTCTCTCTCGCAGTCTCTCTCCCACGCAGTCTCTCTCTGTCGCAGTCAGTCCCTCTCGCAGTCTCTCTCCCTCTCGCAGTCTCTCTCTCTCTCGCAGTCTCTCCCTCTCGCAGTCTCTCTCCCTCTCGCAGTCTCTCTCTCTCGCAGTCTCTCCCTCTCGCAGTCTCTCCCTCTCGCAGTCTCTCCCTCTCGCAGTCTCTCCCTCTCGCAGTCTCTCCCTCTCGCAGTCTCTCCCTCTCGCAGTCTCTCCCTCTCGCAGTCTCTCCCTCTCGCAGTCTCTCCCTCTCGCAGTCTCTCCCTCTCGCAGTCTCTCCCTCTCGCAGTCTCTCCCTCTCGCAGTCTCTCCCTCTCGCAGTCTCTCCCTCTCGCAGTCTCTCCTCTCGCAGTCTCTCCCTCTCGCAGTCTCTCCCTCTCGCAGTCTCTCCCTCTCGCAGTCTCTCCCTCTCGCAGTCTCTCCCTCTCGCAGTCTCTCCCTCTCGCAGTCTCTCCCTCTCGCAGTCTCTCCCTCTCGCAGTCTCTCCCTCTCGCAGTCTCTCCCTCTCGCAGTCTCTCCCTCTCGCAGTCTCTCCCTCTCGCAGTCTCTCCCTCTCGCAGTCTTTCTCGCTCTCGCAGTCTTTCTCGCTCTCGCAGTCTTTCTCTCTCTCGCAGTCTCTCTCTCTCTCGCAGTCTCTCTCTCTCTCGCAGTCTCTCTCCCACGCAGTCTCTCTCTGTCGCAGTCAGTCCCTCTCGCAGTCTCTCTCCCTCTCGCAGTCTCTCTCTCTCTCGCAGTCTCTC